>NC_053420.1:2680000-2980000 GCF_016859285.1 Xiphias gladius | reverse complement strand
GATTTTCTTGCTGAATCACTGCGCACAGTAAATTTGCAATTCAGCAACTAAACGTGTAACGCGCAACGCGGAAAATCACATGTGGACAGCACCACGAGGTTACACCAGCGAAACAACGGCAGTGTGAAGGCGACGGAGTGGGCAGGAAGTCGTGGGAACTAGGCTGACAGCACAGAGACAGTCAAGCTGCATCCGACTCCGGCAGATCAACGGGCTCCGGACAGACTAGTACAGGGTTGTGATGCAGAGGAGGAAGGGCCTGCGGTGGGTGACAGAGGCCGGGAGAGCGGGGTTGAACAGGACAGTAAGATATGAAGAATGATACCAGGGGGTGGGGCTGCTGCAGCTCTGCAAAATAAAACGACCTTCTTCAGCCTCCGACTGGTTAAAGTCACAACATTTGTTGTGTTAACAGGAAAAAACCTTCAGTGTCAAATCAGACTGAGTTTCTAGAGAAGACCGCGTTGTTGAGCCAACATCTAAACCAATCAGCTCCCAGCTCCGGTGAGAACCAGGTGTCTCCCATCGTGGTTCGGACCAGCAGCTTCAGTAGTTAATCACTGGTTTAACGCACCGCCCGGCGATCGCGCCAGGGGACGCAAATCACACACCCCAGCAACCACCGTGTGTTGCTGGCCAGCAGGTGCGTGATGGCGCGGGGCTGCCGGTGGACCCAGCAGTCGGGTCGCGGTTCACCGAGGGGCTCCTGCCTCCGTTTCTGCTGTTCCCGACGGGCACAGTTGTGACTGCGGAGCCTGGTTCAGCTCAGCGTCTGGTTTTACACCCGAGGGAGGCCGCGGAGGACCCGCGCGTTCGGACAGGTGAGCACGAGCACGAGCGGGGCCGTTAGACGCCGAAGTTCGCCTCTGATTCGGCAGTTTGGGGCAAAGTTGAGGGAAACCTGCCGCTCGCGTCGCTGTGAACGTGTTAGACTCGTATTTAAAGTCTCGACGCCGTTTGGAGACCCGGACCGCAGTCCAGGAGCCACAATGGACCGCGTGGTAAAAGCCGTGGACGATGGGGTCATGAGGATCGTGTCTGCAGGCAGGTGCGAGGTCATGAGAGGCAGGAACCCAGTGAGGACCGAAGGTGTCCAGACTTTTGTACAATTACGATTCGATTTTTTTCTCACGTTTTGTCGCGTGAACTTACCATTGACGGAGCCTTAACGTTTGATGAAAGGCTCGTTTTTAATGTGTTTGCTGCAGAGTTTGGGTTTTGAACGACCTGGTTTTTCTGCATTAACTGGTCATAAAATGTGATTTGATCTTCGTGCAGGTGGTAAACTGACTGGGCCGCTCCAGAAGGTGGATTTACTCCGCCGGGAGTCCTTCTGTAATAGATTTACTTGGTGGTTGAGGGTCACTGTCCTGCTGCTGGTTCTTCCTAAACCATCCCAGCTTAGTTTCATGAGTCCACAAAGATTTTCCCAGAAGGGTTGTGTCGAGCTGCTCTTTGGCAAACTTCAGGCTCTCACTGATATATTCTGGTTTTTTTTGGAGCGTAGCGGGTTCCTCTCCAGCCTCATGCAGCCTTGCACCACGATCTGCTCCTGGTAGACTCACGAACACAGACGTCGACCAGCTCCGGTGATTCCTTTGAGCCTTTTATTTTTATTTTACCTGACTGATCATTCTGCTTTGTGCCTTTGGAGTCATCTCAGCCTGACGTGCAGAGCTAAACCGTCTCCACCCAGAGACAGTTTGACTGTGGACTGGTGGACATCTAAACGCTTTGACGGGACTCCGTAAACCTTTCCAGCTTCATGGAAATAAACAACTCTAGATCGTAAGTCTTCTCGCGTCTGTTTTTTGTGAAGCCTTGTTCACATTGACAGATGCTTCTTGTGAATAACAGACTTCGTGAACTGAATATCTTTGGGTTTCAGACTGTTGGTCGGACAAAACCAGATATCTGAAGTCGTCACGTTTGTTTATAAATCGTCAGAAAACAATCAGTTAATCCAGAAAATCAGCAGATTAAACGTTGCAGTCCTACCTTTTTTAATTATTTTTGAGATGAACCTCTGTCACTTGGTCCGGTGATGCTTTCACAGATCAGACTGTTGCTCGTAGTGATGACCCTGCAGTTAATTTCCCCTTCAGCTCTGCGGAGCGTTTTAGCGTCTTTAGGCTCATCGTTTCGGGTCCTGAAGAGGTGAAAGTACCTAAGATTTTTTGTAGAAAAATGAAAAACTTTGATAAAAGATGAATAGATGTAGATGTAAAAGATGAAGCATGGCCATGGACCAGCTTTTCTTCTCTGGCTCAAACAGCTGTGACCACAGGAAGACGTCACACGAATAGACGGAGAGCTCAAAGTTAATTTTATTGTACAAGACTTTTAACAATTTGTAACAAATAAAAATACAAAGCAAAGATACAGAGAGGAAACACCAGAGTGACACAGACGTGTCCCGGTGACTGATTCTCTCTTTTAGAAAAGCCGTCAGGAACAAAACAGAATTCTATAAGTTGTAGAGAGTGATTTCTAACAGCAGTACTGTTGTATGAATGAAGATCCAGAATTAATAACATGTTACATTTCATTTTAAAAAAGAAGTGTAGATACTACACAGTCAGGTAAAAAAAAAAATGCTGCTTCAGTCAAGCACTCATGTCGATTGCATTTAACCTGTTATTACAGCATTACACAACATTTAATGGTTCATAACCACACGAAGGAAAGATTAAAGAAAGCTGATTAGTAAAAGACTAAAACTTTCCCCGCAGCAATAAAACCTCTACGCAAAGTAGACGCCGTGGCAGATACTGCGGTGAAGACTTGTTCAGGACTAGAGTACGAGCAACCGAGCTTGATTTGTCAGATCACGTTAAAGGAAACTATACACACCAGGAAAGGGTTCGACTATTTTAAAGTTAAAATCTTTGAAATCTGTTCGAGCTACAAAACGTTGCGAGTGAATAAGAATTGAACCATCACTGATTAAACCATCGTTGATTTCCTCTGGTCTCGCCCGGACTGGAAACAAACGCTCCGTCTTGATTTCACTTCAGTGAAACACGAGGACAAATAAACACCTGATGAGCTCGTCCGGCTCTTCTGATAACTTCAAAGTGTCGGTTACCACCGTGAAACACCTGCACTCGATATTGTATTTAACTGACGTTTACACTGTATCGGCCCCGTATGCAGGGAAATGTTGAGTTACTAGGAAGTGATCATCTCGTGTGGAGTTCCTCTTAAAACGTAGCGATAAGTTTCGGCTTAGGTGACGATCAAAGTTCAGTGAAGAGGTAGTAAAACTGTCGACTGCTCTGTTGTGTCTTAATTGTCCTGACGTGGTTCAAATATCAAGTTTAGATATTATTACTGGTATCAAAGTCAAAGTTTGGGGGGGTTGTGACAACACGAGAGGAATTAAAATCTGCCTTAGATAAAACAAAATGGCTTGAATCCTGCCATTATTCGCTGCACAGGTTCTATGACCCTCGGGTCATAATATATATACAGGTTAAAGACAAACGGGCGTAATGTCAGGTCTCCGTTAAAAACACACATTTCTCCACAGGTGGCTTGGAGCTTTTAAAACTGAGGAGCAGTGGTGACGGAAATCCACTGCTCACTTCCACGTTGTTGGGGTTTTCGTCCGTCAGCGACTCTGCCGCTCGGACACGACGTCCTGCAGCCGCTTCAGCAGCACGTCGGGACTGCTGCCGTTCTCCGGGCACGCCCTCTTGCTGGGGGAGTCGCACATGGCTGAGGACATCATCACGTCCCCCTCCATGGTGAAGGCCCTCTTCCTGCTCACACAGCCCTGTCTGATCATCCGGTTGATGTCCGATAACTCCTGGAGGGAGCAGCACAAGCTGACAGTTAAGTTTTAATGCTGCATGTGTTGATGCTTATGATGATGATGATTTTCCTTATTGATTAATTTCACCGTAAATCGGTTGATTTTTACAAAATGTGAAAAACAACTTCCCAGAGCCCGAGGTGACGTTGACTGGGTTTAACACCATCGATGACGAAGACAAGCTGGAGCTGGTTGTGTTTTTCTTTTAAGTTACTGGAACAGTTGGTCAATCGTCACACAATTTTCCTGACCACTGTTATTGACTCATTGTTTCAGCTCTAGTGTGCAAATGTAGTAAGAAACAGTTCATTACTATTTAAACTACCACACGTTGTTTAGGACTGAACCAGTGGTTTCCAACCCTCCACCAAAACTGTTAGTAAACACTTACTTTCAACGAACCAAAAATTTCTAAACGAGAGAGAGAATGACGACCTTATAACAGTGAGTCACTTCTTAACTGCAACTCTGCAAAAGAAATGAAGCACAACAACGCTACATCCACTCAGAGGCAGCTTCTCCATTTGAGCCATCTGGCTGCAAGAGCGCTGCCTCCTGACAGGTCGCTAAGTGTAAAACCTCTTCACTTCCAATATTAATGGCTCCGAAGAAGCACGACCGACACGTATAATTTTGTCTGTGGCTGGAAAACATGAAGTTCGGTTTCTGATTTTCCTCTGGGCTTTAGGAGCAGCAGTTGCTCATACTGTGATTTGTTTGGTTAAAAAAGGCAAAAGTCTAGTTTCACCTGAAACCGAAACTGTTGCTGACGGCTCCTCACATTTAGAAAGTTGCTATTTTAGGACACTAAAATTCAAGCCGCTGCTACTCAGGCACTTTAGAGTGCGTGTGTTTTTGTTTACATGTTCTGAAACGGCAGCAGTGGGTTGTGTTTATATAACAGATACAACCTGATGTGACTGTTGTCTTACTGATGGAATAACGGCTGTGGAAATGGACGTTAAACCGAATTTATCAGGACGACAGGTAAACATGGAGGAAGTCCTCATAAAGTCCTGGCCCCTTCTGCCTCTGAGGTAAATTCAGGCCACGGCAACTATGAGAATTTATGCCAACTTCAGACTTTTGCAGACGCTCTGTATTAATGTGAGGCGGATGGAATCAGCTGTGACATCAACGGATAAAAACCCCTCTGTGTTCGAGCGTGCGTGTGTGTGCGTGGCTACCTTGGACGGGCTGCTGTTGATCCTATAGGTGTAGGAGTTCGGTGTGAGGCATCCTGCAGAGTTCTTGTGGGGGGACACGTACAGCGAGTGTCTCTGAGAGACTCGGCGAGGAGACAGAGGCAGAGCCCGGACCGACGGGAACGGGGAGAGAGGAGGAGCGTCCACCTGGAGGATCGAACACAGTCAGGTCACGTTTCCATTGGTCAAATCTCAAGGTCTAATTTGTCCACGCTGAGCGGGTGTCCTACCCGGTTATCGTGGGCGGCGTATCGCAGAGCGAAGCTTTTCATCTTCAGGACGAAGACGGTGTTGTAAAACTGGATGAGGTCACCACGTTCCTCTTGGCCCGATTGGTCGGAGTTTGCCTCTCCTGAGCCCTGACTGGTTTTCTCGGCGGCTGAAGAAAGACACGGGTCGATTGCTTTAAGTAACTTATAAAAAAATTCCAAATACTTGTAGGCTCTCGCTTTTCAAATGTCAGGATTTGTAATTTTTCTCTGCCTTTTTTCTGACATTTTATCAGAGCTGCGATGATTAGTCGATCAAATTGATAATCAGTTAATTGTTTAAAGGCCTTTTACATAACGGATTAAAAACAAAGACAAACAGCATAGAAACACATTGAACAACAAAACCTTTTTAAAACAAACTAAAAATTAAAAAAAACAACAGGGCTGCTAACAAGAATAATTTTCATTATCAATTGATCGGTGAATTGTTCGATTAATTGTTTAGTCTGTGAAACATAAAAAAAAGTTTAAAAAAATGCCTGTCACAACGAGTCCAACATGTTTTGTTTGACAAATTCTAAATATCCAAAAATGTCGTTTACAATAAAATGACAAAGAAAAGCAGGAAATCCTCTAATTTGTTTGAAAAATTATCAACTTTTTTCATAATCAGTTCATTGTATCAAAGTGATTAATTGTTTCAACTCTAACTTTAAATTCTTAAATTTAAATTTTGGCTGTTGAAGGTCTGAGGACTGTTTTTGGATCTTTCACGGTCCCTGAAGAGGTAAACTTCAACATCTCTCCTTCCGTAATCAGCTCCATTTAACCTGTGACCGCGCCGCTTCGTTTGAAGGAGGCAGCAGCCAGAAACGTTGGTGCTCCGCTGCTTTAAGTTACCACCTGATGAACGTGCAGGATGTTTAAGCAGCAAGCGTGTCTGTGACTTACATTCGCCACCAGAAACAGGATCCACCTCCATGTTCTCGTCAGCCACCTGCTCTCTGGGAGTGTGACGCAGTAACACGCTGCGGTACACCTGCAGGTGGACACACACACACACACACACACAGTGAGCTTTAACAAATAAAAGAATTGGCCAATTTCAAGAAAGCTTCACTTTCTACTTTATTTTGACTTGTCAGGTAAGTTTGGTTTTTTTTTTTTTTTTAAACCAGCCATTAATTGGAAGGATCTGCATTGTAATTTCATTTCATTTTCACATTAGTTTTACAGTTTCTAAGCTGCCAGTCTTATGGTCTCTGCTGCAGCACTTTGTAAACACAATTTAAAAACAAAAGGCACTACATAAATAGTTATTACAAGTTAGTTTGGTTGTTGTTGTCACACACTCACTGAGCACTTTAGTAGGAACACCACACTAATACTGGGTAGTTCCTCCCGTTGCTCTCAGACCAGCCTCAGTTCTTTGTGGCCTGGATTGCAGCAGACATTGGAAAATTTCCTTTGAAATTCTGTTCCATGTTGACGTGACTGCATCACATCATTTCTGCAGATTTGTCAGCTGCACATTCACGCTGCCAGTCTCCTGTTCTACCACATCCCAAAAGTTTTCTACTGGATCGAGATTCACTGAACCTTTGCTTGGTGACATTATCCTGCTGGAAGTAGCCATTAGAAGATGGTGAACTGTGGCCATGAAGGGAAGCACGTGGTCAGCAACAATACTGAGACAGGCAGTGGCATTCAAACCATGATTAGGTGGTATTAAGGGGCCAAAGTGAGTCAAGAAAAAGTTCCCCACACCGTTACGCCACCAGCAGCAGCCTGGACTGTTGACTCAAGACATGTTGGTTCCATGGATTCATGTTGCGGACACCAAATTCTGACCCTACCATCCGTGGGCCCCGGCAGAAATCTGGATTCATCAGACCAGGATAGGTTTTTCCACAGTTGAACTGTCCAGTGTTGCTGAGCCTGTTCCCACTACAGCCTCACATTTCTGTTCTTGGCTGACAGGAGTGGAACAGTCTCTCTACAGAGTCACTCAGATCACATTTTGTCCTCATTCTGATTTTTGATATGAACATTAACTGAAGCTCCTGACCTGTATCTGCGTGATTTTCTGCCCTGCAGGCACATGATTGGCTGATTGCGGGAATAAGCAGGTGTAAAAGTGTTCCTAATAAAGTGCTCAGTGAGCGCATGCCGTGTTCAGTGGCGTGTCCCTGTGCCTTGCGGCGTGTTCGAGTGAGCGTGTCTCACGTGGCTGCTGGCCTGTGGTTGGCTGCGGTAACACTTCATGATGTCCTGGAAGGTGTGAGTGTCTTTGGTGATCTAATGGGGAGGGAAGAAGGAGCCAGAGAATTACGAGGGTGAATTTCTGGTGTCATTGATCAAACCAACAGAAAGCAGGCGTCATTTTAAGGTTTTAGATGGGTGGAAAAAGCACAAGTGCATAAATATAATATAATATGGAGGAGAACAAAAAAGATACCAGTGCTAATGATTCTGTGGATAAAGTGAGGGTTTTTTGTTTTTTTTTTCTAGGCCACTTAAATCATGTTCAGGACAGCTGCCAGAAACACGTTTCCCTGTGAGGCAACGCTGCATCCTTAAACCACAGTTGCCGGTTTCCTTAATTAAACCAGAAGCATTTTGTGATAACGTCAGCTTTCTCACTTTGGATATAATGTAAATGCTACAGAGCAGCAGCTGGTCGAGGTGCCTGTCCTTCATCAGATCGGTACAGTGGACCAGAGCGTGTTCAAAACACGTCCAGATTTTCCCACGCAGCTCCGAAGGGATGTCCAACTTCACGCACAAATCCCTCAGACGTACACTGGCCAGGTGGTACACCTTAAACGGAGACCGAGAGGACAAGTTGGTCAGAAGACTGAAACATGGCAAGAGTAGGTCAACGTCAACAAATGAGAAGTGGCTGGGAAGTGTGTATACGTGAGACAGGGCAGAAGCTAAGCAGTCGTCATGTGGAGAGAAAAAAAAAAAAAAAGGACTACAGAGCCCTAAAAGTCCTGAAACATAAACTTTTGTGCCCAGAAGTTACGAGGAGTTTGGAGGCCGGTTGGTTCGGGAGCCCGAGGAAGAGAATGAACACTGACGATTTTAAAATGTCTCTTTGTGGGGAATCTCTCTCATGACGCATGGAAAAAGTTACTGCAGGTTTTATCAAGGACACGCCTGTGAAGTTTTGGATGCTGAATATTACATGATAACAGGCAGATGGAACTTTTTAGCAGAGCGGTAACGGCTGTTTGACGGTGCTGGCCTGAACATGTGGAGAGATCCTGTTTTATCTAACTATAGTTACTGCAGTATTGGTGGGGGTAGCAACTTTTTTTCCTACACCTAATATTCCAGGTGTGGGGAGTAAAGCTAAGAAATTAAATGATCATTTTTATAGTCAACTAATTTTTTCGAAGATTTGATGCTTTTCTTTGTCGTATTTAACAGAGTAAATTAAAAATCTTAAGTTTAAAACACTAAAGAAATCAGCGGGGCTCTGAGAAATAATCGGCAGATGAAAATGTGATTATGTTTATATTGGTTTTATGGATGCTGGATATTAACACAAGTTTATTTCTGGTCCTCGCAAAGAACCTTGTTGCATGATTTCTGCCATCTCGCTGAAAATCATTTAACATGATCAATGATGAAGACGTCTCTCTCTGAATCTCTCCGTTTTCCAGCTCCTACCTTCCTGAAGAACAGAGCGAGTGATCCGGTGCGTCGCGGCCGGCCGATTCCTGTCTGGGGGTCAGAGGTCGTGGGTGCGGAGATGACTCGGCTCGGGGAGGCGGTGAGCAGAAACTGAGCGGTGACGGCGCCGGAGGAGTCGCACGGCTGAACCGGGATCAGTGCAATAGCGCGGTCATTATTCACACCTGCAGAGACTTATACATACACAATGTGAAACCTCTACATTAAAAAACAGTAACAGTATAACTGATTGATGTTGTTGCAGCCATTTATTCCGTGAAATGATCGGGGAGCTGATAAGCTTTTGAAAGGTATTTCTTCACTGAAGTGTATATTGATGTGTGTTCAATTATGCAAATGTGTGTGAAAGTGTGTGTCGTCTACCTTGCAGTGGGATACTGAGAACGGTGGTCTGGGCACCCTGGGCTCCAATCTTCAGGGTGCTGCTCGAGCCGAACGTCAGCCTCTTGGCCGGAGACGACAACGGGCTCACGCCAGGGTTCAGCCCTGATGTCGGGGCCGGAGGGTCGTCGCCGAAAAGACGCCGTTTGGCGCTGCCGGCCGCAGGAGAGCTGTACCTGTCGTGGACCGACAGGGGAGAGGGAGGCACATCTGGAAGAAGGGCAGGTGAGAAACAAGTTGAAGTGTAGGGTGTTGGATCTGATGTATAATTGAAAACAAGTGGCTCAGAATGACTACATTGAAAATATGGGCCCCAAATTACAACCTCAGTGCAAAAAAAGTCAGTACACCTGTGATTTCCAGTTAAGCAACTGGATGAGCAAAGTTATAAAAGAACCTATGGACATCACAGCTTCCTCAGTTTAAATAAGAACCTTTCATTGTAGTTTAATTAGTCAAACATTTCTGGTTATCAAATTAATTGGCTTCAGTCATATTTAGTTTTGGCTAAAAAACAAAATTGTATTAAATGGACAGGATTTGTACATAACATTTTCAATGATACTGACCAAGGTTGGACTCTTAATAAATACAGTAAATGTATTTACATTAATACATGTAAATAAATACTGTACATGAACACCCACCTTTGCGGGCACTGCCCAGACCTGATCTGAACTCCCTGATGCGTGGGTGGATGATGGGAGAGAGCGCGACCAGAGGCAGGTGGGACTGACCTCCGCTGATGGCACCAGATCCGGAACCCGTGTCGAGACTGGAGGAGAAATTCACCTGGGAGGGAGGGATGAGAGGAAAGAGTTGATGAGGAAAAAATGGAAGAGGAGGAGACAGAAAGGAGGAAGAAGCAGCAAAAAGAAGAAACTTCTCCCATGTCAATGACGCTTGGCTGCGCTCTGGCTGAGAAAAGCTCTTGAACAATGTTCAAGCTGTAAGAGGTCATGAGAAAATTTTATTTTCTTCACTGTTTATGTAAAGTTTTACTCAGGAAGAAAGATAAGCAGCATGTAGATCAGAAAGAAGAAATAAGTTAGAGGAAGTCTTCTTGTCTCGGATTTAGCCTTTTTTTTTCTTCCTGAAGAAAATAAATAAACGGTGTCATAATTACAGCTGCTCTCGGTGCAGGGTGTCTTGTTTCAGAAATATTCTAGAAGCGAGTGTTAGTATCTTGAAGCCTAAACGAGCCAAGGCAGAACGAGGAACATCATTTTAAAGCCCTGCTGACCTCCTCCACCGTGGGGACTTTATTCCCAGCAGCCTTCAGGGCGCTCCACAGGGCTGAGTCTGCAGTCCACGCTCTGCTCTCCAGAACCTGCTCCTCGATCGAGTTCAGATGCTTCACCATGTCTCTGGACAGACCCTCCTCTGAGCGGATAAACACCTCAATCACCTGCACGCGCAAACACACACACACCGAATCCTGTTATATTAGGACGTGTTACTTGGGAATCAGACGCAGGTTTCGTCTGAATGGGTTTTGCAGCAACTGACAGTGAAGCAACTGCGGTGGTTTCGTGTTGTCCTGTAGCAGAAAAGTACAAAAACAGTAAACTGATCAAATCGAAAACACGCAAAGGCCTGCAGCTGAAAAATGAGGCAAAAACGTCTCAACCCGAGTGAAACGTCTCTGGTAGATACTTAAAAATACGTTTGTGTTTTTGAGCGTGTGTTACCTTAAAGAAGTAGAACGGGGCCAGTTTGAAGACACTGATGATCCACGGGAAGGTTCTCTGGGAGCTGTAGGAGAACAACACCACCTCCAGACAACACGCCATCAAGGAACAATGGAAGATATCCTGCTCCAACAACACCTAACGGCACGCAGAGATTTATAGTTACATAAAATTCAAAAAAGAAAAAAAGACGTCTTCACATAGCAGCTGAAACGGTCACAGGAAACAGAGACATCTGGAGAAACAGCATGAAATGAGGAAAGGCAAGAAACTGCATGAAAATCACAAAGCAAATCCATACACATCAATCACAGTTGATAGAAATAATAACGAGCTGAAGTTTGTCACTGATCTTGGTAACTGTGTGTGTGACTCAAAGTTCCACAACTCAAAAGGTGGCTGACGTAATAAAGTTAAGATGTGCTAGAAAGCTCATAAGTGAACCCTCGAGTTTAGACTAGTTTGTCGCACAGAGATTCGTTTTCAACGATTCCTGCTGCAAACTTTGGGTTTTTCTAGCATGTGGTTGGCTTTTTTTTGTTGTTGTTGTTGTTTCAGGAGGTACTTTCTAGTTGTCTGAACAGAAGCTGGGTCATTTTTCATATTAACAAACTTTAAACCTACAATAACTGACTTTTTTGGGCACGTCAGGGAATGAAGAAGCAAGTTGTGAACATAACATTATCAACTTGATATGGTGAACAAACAGTTTCTCATTTCCACATCCAGCAGTTCCAGAGCAACATGATCCTTCACCTGGGGTCGTGTTTATGGCACCTGATTAATCTAGTTCCAGTATTCCCTCTCTTTTAGCTCTGGTTTTAGTCTCCACCAGCTCCTGAGGGAAATCTCTGGCTCCTCAGCTGCTAAATGCTCCATTATGGTCACCAGCTGGTCTCTGACCGAGTAGTGGACAGTGGCTTTTTACAGCCGTTTCTCTGAAACTGAAAATGATGCCATGAGAGTGGAGAGAGTGAGTACAGCTGTGGTCCGGTTAGATAAAAAATTAGCTGAAAATAACTGAAGCTCTGTAAAGCCGAGGGGAGCTGCAGATTCAGCTGCTAATTCTCTGTGGGTTCATCATTACCAGAGACCCTGTTCACACTCACATCTGATATTGTTATTATAAAAATATCCATTATAGCCACTTCAAGATGTGGCTATTCAATGAAACCCTTTGAACACAAAGAAACACACCGCGGCTGCTGCTTACGCTCATGTCTTTGCCTTGCAGCCGTTTGGTCTCCTGAACCAAGACGTTCTCCAGGATCTTGTAGTAAAGGATCTCTGCCAGCTTCAGACGGTTCTCTGCAAAGTCTGAGACAAAAGACACCAGTTGTGTTTTATACTGCGGGGCTGCTAATGTTCCTTTAAGTCAAGGATCCCGAAACGCGTGAAGCTGTTTGAAATTATTCTGTCCCACGTTATCCCACCTGAGGCAACAAGGAATGATAGACATTACTTCATTCAAAATGTACACTCAGTTGTCAGTTTATTAGGAACACCTAGACTTGCATTGCCTTATATGGACAGATACTGTTATTATTTTATCTACCTCATTTATATCAATGAGGAGAGGCTGTGTGTGTGTGTGGTACCTATGTGAGACCCAGGTGTGTCCTCTGAGTCGTTGGTGTAATGTTCTTTGAAGAGTTGTCCCAGGGTTTTTACTCTGGCCAGTATGGACTCTGTGGGATTTCTGGAGCACGACCTTTAACAGCAGCAGAGGATCCACTGTTAGAACGCAGCGTCCGTTATATACAGTCTGCCCTAAACCCTGTGTGTTACTAACTTAACAGCTAAAATTCCAAAATAATCACAAAGAAAAAATCATCTAATGAGAGGAAACAAATAGTTTTTAAAACAACTTTCCTTAGTAAACCTTCGTGACATTTGTTAAGTACCTATGATGTAAATTCTTCGCATCTTCTTATTTGTTTATTTATAGAATTTACTGCATACGAGAATGAAATGTGACCCGTTCAGAGGATTTAATAATTCACCTTTGCCTTTTTTGATCTTTTTCCGGTTTGATAGATTTAATATATTTTTTCAAGACTTTTTAAAGTACTGTACATTGTAACTGAATTATTAATCCGCTCGGTGAGAATGTATTTAAACAATCCCTTGATATGTGTGAGAAATAATGATAGATGACTTTCACAGGTTTGTATAGTCTCTAAAGTCACATATTAAAATTGTTCAACTTATCAAAGCAAGTAAATCATCACATTTAAGAAGATGTGATCAAACGGACGAGATGCAGAAAGACAGAAAGAGAAACGGACCTGAATATTTGCATCAGGTGGTCGCTAGGGGCCGTCCTCAGCCCGGCCACCATGCTCTGCACCCGGCTGACGCTCTGCGTCGCCGAGGAAACGGGCGTGACGAGCAGGTCCTTCTCCTTCAGGTAAACCCGTCCGGTCAGAGGGGTGGAGGGAGCGAGAGAGCCGGACTGCAGAGAGAAGTTATTACTACTCCACGTTTCTGTGAAGGCGTGTTCGTTATATTATAATGTACATTTATTACATTGATCTTAAAGCTTAGTGTAAAATGTCTTAATGCCTTTATGCCTCTGTAAAGCACCTGACTTGCCGTGATGAAAAGGTGCTGGTCAAATAACTTGGCCCTGCCTCAACACTATCAGATAAATCGTAAATGAATACAAATAAACCTCAAAATGACTTTCCTGTGTGTGTGTGTGTGTGTGTGTGTGTGTGTGTGTGTGTGTGTGTGTGTGTGATTCTACCTATAATGTACCATAGAGCTCCATTGTTTCCAAAAACTCTTAAACATATCAGTGAGCCACACTATTGCACTAGGTGACATGTTCCTTCAACACCATGAACAAACACACACTCTAGTTTATTTTGACTCAGTCCCACACACACCGGCCTGTTGTCTCACTCCAAATGTGGATTAATCTGCTGCTGAAAATAGTCCCCAACGAACGCATTGTTTCCTTCTACTTGTCTGATAAAAACTACAGCGAGCAGCTGGTGTAGGAAATATTTAACTACACTTTGATTTATATTAAGATTTACGTCTTCAATAGGAAGGAACAGGTTTGGAGCTGAAAGCCACAGACTGAGCAGAGAAGTCAGACAGTGGTAAGAGACAGATTAACACATTTTGCTGGTTTTGGTCTTTTCATGTGTTCACAAAAAAAATCTGTCTGACCCTTTAAGTGTTTGTCTGTTGGTATATACCTTCTGTACATGTTGTTACCGGTGGATCTGTGTGAGTGTGTGTGTGTTTACCTTCTCCACATGTTGCTGCAGCTGGTTCTGAGTGGTCGTCTGGCTGGCGGACGGTTCCTGAACGACCTTCCTCGGGGTTCCTATCTCCTCGTCGGCGTCGGCTCCCAGAAACACCCGTTCATCAAAATCTCCCACCGTCAACACGTACTCTTCATACTCCCTGTTGATGGCTTTACTGAAGGGAAGAAACAGTTAAATGCTTCAATCTCTGTTCAGAACTTACATTCAGAAAAACTCAACTCAGATTGGAGACAAACTGACAGTAACATTTCCCTGGAAGTGACCCTGCGCTCTTGTTTCTCACTTGTTATCAATGAAGTTCTGAGGATCCAACAGTTCTGTTAAAAGCTCCCCGTGGCCTTTCAGGATCTGAATGGCGAACAGAGATGAGGACAAACATGAGTTTACGATAACAGATGGGATGAAAAGTAAAAGTTTTGCGAGCTATAAATGTGAGAGTGTGTGCGCGTTACCTGTTTCTCAAACAGTTTCTGTATGTACGGTTTGAAGTAGTGCTGTTTGATGCCTTTCGCCTCCACCACCAGTCCGTCGTGCAGCTCGCACAACCTCTCCAACACGCATGGAGGAGGCTCGTCCGCTGAAACGTGACCATCGGCGCGGTAGAGAGCGGGCAGACCTACACACACACACACACACACACACACACACACACACACACACACACACACACACACACACACACACACACACACACACACACACACACACACACACACACAAATAAACGTTATTATGATGATATCACAGTTTTGCTGTCTCACACACTCTTAAGTCTGGCCGCTTTTCTCGCCCTTCAGGAGTGTCTGGCCCTTCTTACGCCTGGTATCAAAACACGGTATCTTAATTCTTTTTTAAGTCACTTTTAATGCTTTTAAATACCTTTATAAAGAAACTTCCCACAGCAAAACAAAGGAACGTTAGGGCTGGGTGATATTTTTCCAATCAATTCTGGTATAAATATGTACATTTTTCCAACACTGAAATACGCCTCTATATAGCAAATATATGCAAAATCACATTCAAAACTATCAAAATATAATAAAAATGTTAAATGCAGCTGTGTATTATGGTTTTGCATCAAACTAAACAAAAACCCTTCACAAGTCTAAAGCAAAACCTTGTTCAAATGCCGTTAGCTTTTAACTCTCTATCGTTTTACAAATTTCTGTTTGGAGCAATGTGCAAACCGATATCACTGCCCAGTCCTAGTGCACGGAAATACTGACAAGGTTGTAAAAACCTCCTCAAGTAACATGAGAAAATAAACACTAGACTGAGATGAGGCAGAAAAATACGCAACTTTAGATTGTGTGTGTCAACGTGATTTAGACATCATCTCAAAAATTAAGACTTTGATGAAAAATAAGACTTTTTAAAACATTTTATGGCCTTAAATTTTAAAACAGTCAAATTCAAGGCCTTTCAAGGCCTGTAAAATGTGACCTGTATCTAGAGACCTTATCTGGACAACGACATCTGATCCACGGGCCTCTGCATTTACATCTGGTTCCCGTTTCTGTCGGCATTGTGATCAGATCTCCGTATGCAAATTAGGCAGGTGAGGATTTGTAAACAATCACGGCGCTTCCCAGATCAAGAAAAGCCGCGGCATGGTAAGGTCACAGGTGTCGTCCATTTTTGAAACCTCTCGTTACAGGACTCGCCAGTTACTGCTGCTCCTCGTAGCTTTTGGTTTGAGCTAAGAGAAGAGGCGGAGTTGGTTACCACTCAAGCCGCTCTGAGGATTTGGTTTTTTTTGGTAAGAATGTGGTCACACTGTACGGATGTCATTTACACCTGCCGAGACCCGATCTCAATGCTCTCTGCCGCATTTACACCTGCATTAACAGGTTTTTCCCCCACGCAGATATCCAGAGGATCACATGTGTGAACGGGCTCTTTATTTGAGCTGGATTTTAGAATCAGTGTGGATTTTACGGTCAGGTGAACACGGACAAACGCAAATTCACTGTAGGCGGTGAAAGTGGAGGCGAACGCGTCTCTGAGGGTTGAAAATGATTTAAAGGCGAGTGAAAAAAATTTGCACCCATGACTTCACTTAATGAAACTGCAGAGAAAAGAGGACAAACGGAGAAGGGACTGTTCAGTCGTTACGGACGGCAAAAGCACTTCGGGGGTGAAATTCACGTGACTGAATCAAGGGGAAAATTTGTCCTTGGTCCGCGTTTTGAACGCACGCGCACGCACACACACACACACACACACACACACACACACACACACACTCAGAGCCCCACCTCTGAACGTTGGGTTGATGAGGTCCTTCCTGTTGGCACAGAGCAGCGCGTTTCCAAACACCAGGTCCAGACAGCAGAGCAGCAGGTGGTACGAGTTCACCAGGTCATCACCGATCATACGGAAGTTACCTTCACAAATACACACAAACATGAAACACACACACACACACAGTTTATATACAGTCATATCATATATAACACAGTAGTGATCTGCATCTTAACTACAGCTTTCGACCGGAAACTTATCTGCAACTACTTTGAAAATCAATCAAGCATTTTAGTCATTTTTCAAGAAAAAATTCCAAACATTTCCTGGTTCCAGATTCTCAAATGTGAGGAATTGCTGCTCTTCTTTGTAATATATAAGAGTAAAAGTGGGTATCTTTAGGTTTTGGACTGAAAATGGAATAAAACAAACTGGGGAAATTATAGCGGGAAATTTTCAGACATTTTCTGACATTTCAGAGATAAAACGATTAACTGAAAGATAATTGGTAGATTACTCGACAATGAAAATAACTGTTGGTTGTAGATGTAATCCTAACTAACGGAACATTTAAACCAAAAGCTACAGCAGAGACGACACTAATGTCAGTTTCTAGCTGCTCAGAGATTCTGGTTTTGTGTCTGGTACCTTTGGTGTAGACAAACAGCGTCCAGCAGAACTTGAACACGTCGCTGATGTGACAGGGCAGCCGCCTGCAGAGCCAGAGACAGGACACACACTCAGACTGGGCTGGACGAATGTGTGTGTGTTTACTTGTCTCTCCATAAGTGGCCATTAATGAAAAAAGGACTAAATGTGACAGAGAGAGTAAAATCTTTGCACTCGAGTTTCAGCTTCAGGGCTCGAAACATAACAAGAAGAAAAAAACATAAGTATAAATGTCTGTCTGTGTGTGTGTGTGTGTGTGTGTGTGTCATGCCTGTGTTTCCTGCTGCGTGGCTGGCGCGGCGGCTCGCCTCCCTGGGGGTTCTGAAACATGTCCATGAAGATGGGCTCGAACTTGCGGAAGATCACGGTGGACACCTCAAAGTTGCGCTCCAGCCGCTCCATGCGCAGCCTGAAGTCCTGCGAGAGGTTGGACATGTCGGCCCACTTCCTCATCTTAGAGAAGAACTGGATCAGACTGGGAGGACGGGGAGAGAACAGTTAGGAGCAACACACAAAAGCCCAGAGCTTACAGCTATACAGGCAGGTTTCAGGAGTACATGCTGAGACGTTAAGATACCCTTCACTGCTACCTGGAAAGGCCTTCAAGGTCACGATTAAGTAAGAAAGGTGGAAGTTTGGGAATGAAAAGTCCAAATATAAATGGGCAGAATAAGCGAAGAAATTCAAGGGTAATAAACTAAGAAAGAGTGCGTGGAGAAGGGAAAAAGTCTGGAGAGGTCTTATCAGGCCGCAAGCAGAAACAATAAAGTTGTCCTGTATACTGTAAGTGTTGTTGTCTCAGGAAGCTGATGCTTAAAATCCTTATTAACGCAGATCTACCAAGCACGTAGAGGCTTTTGTGGTTCAATTAACTCAGAGTCAAATAGGTTGAAAAATTGTATCGTGTACCTGGAACGCAGAATTTCCAACTAGGAAGAAGAAACGTTAAATTGTACCAGGATATTATGAAATCCCAAATCCCAGATTTACAGTAATTTATCATATTAGAAAAATATATTAATTTACAAAATTACAAAGCTGTACTAACACTAGCACAAATAATCTCGTTACTGAATGTTGTAAAAATATTTTAAAAATAAGACGTTTTTATTCTTTTTATTCTTCTTTAGTTCAGAATTGTGGATTGAACAGGCATCTTTGCTGGATGAAAACTCAACGTGACATCCCTCAACAGGCAGGTTTTCTCAGTTACAACAATCAGACTGAGAACTTCTGTGAAGGAGTGAAGCTGTAATTACCTGCTGTAGCTGACTTTAAAACTGTGCAGCCCCATTTACAGGAGCATTAATACTGTTTCTGTATTTCGTAAGAAATTTATATATATATATAAAAAATAGCTCAGAGCCTCTTCTTTGGATTCCAAATGGAAAGATTTCCTGAAATCAAAAACATTCCTAAGAACAACGTCAGATGTTGTTGAGTGTAACATGATGTCAAATAAGAAGAGCAGGAGAGAAAGGCCACGGAGTGAAATAACATTAATGATGACTATGGATGTCACTTCATCAGCTTTCATTCTATGATTATTGTGGCCAAAAATATCAGCATTAGCACTGCCACAGTAACTAGAGCTGTGGTTTTTCTGATCCGTTAGACACCGGTGGCTCGCCAAAAATCAAAATTGCTGCTGAAGTCAGGAGCTGTGCTGTGTTCACTGTGTCCTCTGAAAACAGAAACCGTCCATTTAATGATGGTAAGAAACTGTTGGCGGTGGCGTCATTATCAAGCTTCACCATGGGATGTAGTGAAACGCAGATACCGGCACCCTGACGTCTCACTCACGTCTCAAACTAAGAGAGACAAATTTGAGGTAGCAGAACGTTCATCATTATGAAAAGAATATAAATGTCGGGTTCACCAAGTTTGCACAGTGACAATTTGGAGAGCCTTGAATCTTTAATCAGATTCAAAGAAGCTGTCGCCAGAGAGCAGCACACAGTAGGAGTGGAAGGGACAAAAGCACAAACATGCCTTTGTTTGTAGACACATACAAAAAAAAAATCTTTGGACTGTATGTTTGTTTTTGAAAACAATTTTTTCAATATTGAATTAAATTTTGCAACACACGGCAATTCTTTTCTTAAAGCACTATCTTTCTTTACCATTCTGATTTTGTACTTTTTAATAGAGCTTGGGTTTGAAAACACTTTGTAGTTTATGGCCCAATCTTTGGAGGACTTTACAGCAGTGGTTGGTAGCTAAGCGGCCCGTGGGCCAGGCCTGGCCCTTCAGCGAAAATATTTTGCCCCCTGATGACTGATGAAGCTTTCCTTTCTGTGGTTTGCATCAAAACTTTGACGGGATTCTTAATAAATCTACTGTAGACAACTATTGGTGTAAACATCAAATACTTTCCCCCACTTGAAGACTGAACAGTACATAGAGCTGAAATTAAGTCCAAGACGGGTTCAATGTATAACAAATAAATAATAATAATAATCCTAAAAGAGCCGCCAGCTTTCTTATAGTTTTGATGCCTCTGACAGTATGTTGTGGCAGATTATATTTTATTTTTTTACACGGTCGTGGACTGTCAGGTACTGCAGAGCCAACAGTGACTGACCTGAGTTTGGAGGAGCGGAGGATCCTGGTGAGGGAGACGCAGTTTCCCTCCATCAGCCCTTTACCCACCGTGGGAGTCGATCCCTTCCTGCAGGCTGCATACAGCGAACAGGCCAGCCAGTGGACCACCTCTCCCTTCAGACACAACACAAGGCATCGCTCAAACAAACATTTTGCGTTATCTCCTCTCTGTGCGAAACGAAAGCTTGTCAGTCACCGGTCCACTTCAAGACAACCAACACAAACTTGTGGACATCAGGAGGAACACGAAAAGCTGCAGACAGCACCAGCAAAAGACCATACACAGAGAATACGTCTAGAATGGAAAACATAAAGACAGTTTTGTTTCTGGTGGATGCCACGGCGGCCTCTACATCCTAAAATAATTTCTTCTGTCTTACTTTTTACATTTTATTTACCAGCAGAAAAGAGAGGTCAGATGGAGTCATCTCCAACACATTGAAAAATATTATAAATGAAAATCTTAATCAGTCAAACAAAACAAAAACAAAAACAACAAAAACCAAGACGAATGAGACTGCAACACCTCAGCAAATAATCTGTGCTTGTCTATACAAGTTTTAAAGCTACTAAAACAGACCAACTCTATTTCATTGTCAATATCACACACTGAAATTAGCCCTTCAGGAGTAGAGGTCACTTGATTAGAGCTCAATTAACCTATTAGTCGATAACAGAAAATTCAACAACAATTTCGATAAAACAGTCAATCATTTGAGTCACCTTTCAAGCAAAAATGAAAAAATATTTTCTGCCTCTCTCTGTTTTATATGCTCAGAAATTGACTAAAATGAGGCTTTGGTTGCTTTGTTGGTCTGACAAAATGAAATAAATTTCAAAGTCACGTTGGGTTCTGGGAAATTGTGATGTGCATTTTTTTTATTATTATTTTTTCAATATTCTGACATTTTACAAGACAAACCAATTAATTATTTAATCAAGAAAACAATCTGTAGAAGATTTTGCACCCCCACTCTTGGTTTGATACGATGTTCAATAGCGAGAGAATAAAAGTATCATTGTCTTCTGTCTCAACGCTTAATTACCATAAAATAAACATATCTAAATAGTATCTTAACCGGCCCGGTTAGCACTTGTACTAAGACTCACCAAAATCCATAATAAGAAAGAGTTCTTAAAGTTTTTATTCTGCCCCACAGTGACCAAGGAACTGCTTTGACTATTCAAACTGGTAAACGTCACTTTGTAGAGTAACATGAGACCAAAGCAGCTGTTAGCCGGGTGGATAAATTCAGTGGCATGTGACTTAAAGCCTTTTACCAGCATGTGGCTGCTGCTGGTGCTACTTCCCCCTCTTATCTGTCACTGTGGAGCCAAGTCGTTATTAACGTTGTGGCCTTAAAGTCGCTATAAATCCCTGCACTTGGTGGTGGTGATGATGATGATGATGATGCAATCACTGGCCCAGGGTTGGGCAAATATCTGCCTGATAGGGGGTAAGTGCAGACAGACAGGCTGTCATGTCATGACATGTGAGTTAACCAAGAACATGGTGCAGCGCAAAATCTGCATTAAACTATTTGTAACTCGGATGTGAGACAGCCAGTGACATGTTAACTCTTAGTATCACTTACACGGGTAACTTTTATTTTCATTTCTATCTCGAATAGAATGATAATGATCTCATATTGGATATATGATATGATTACAGCCTATTTTAAAGTTGATGTGTAAATAAAGTTTATTATTACTTTTATTAAAAGATGCTCTCTCTTTTCTGTTTCTTGCCACTGAAAAGTAAATACTTAGTAAATATCCTCTACTAATTTTGTTCTCTACAAATGTTCCAAAATAGTGAAAAATGCCCATTACAATTTCCCAGAGCCTAAAATCAGATCTTCAAAAGTCTTATTTTATAAAACCAGTGGCCCAGAACCCATTTTACAATGATATAAACCAACAACCAGCAGCCTGTACTCACATTTGTGATGGTGGAACCAGAGAATATCTGGCATTTTTGCTTGAAAAATGACTGAATCGATTAATTAATTACCAAAACAGTTGTCAATTAAGTTTCTGCTGGCTGACTAATAGATTGATGGACTAAGTGATGCAGCTCTAACTGTGTTTCTTTGTGTGTTTTGCTGTTGGTCAGAAGTAAACAAGCTTACGTCTTCATACTGGAGAACCTAGGATTGCTACAGGTGTTCTAGATAATTTACAGAGTAATAACTACGTGCTTTGGTCCTTGTCTCGGGGCATTTGACTGGATATGGAGTTGATAACTCTGAGTTTTGTGTTATAAATACTGTAATTAACTTGATGTGTGATCTGTATTGACGTGACTGATTGACTCAAGCCGGGAGTCACACCTGGGTTGAATTAGGTGAAGCCCATACGTGGACCTACTTTGTCACAGGCCGAACATTACCTGATAAAGACGTGAAGTTGAAACGCGTCTGTAGGTAATAAATTGTTTTGTTTATTTTGTTTTTTTTGGGGGGGGGGACATTTATTCAGTGTGCCAACATCTTTTGCGTATAAAATAAATGAACAAATGAAATAGATAAACTGGAGTAAGGCTGAAACTCACAATTATTCTCATTATTGATGAAATTTTTTAAATTATCTATCAATTTGTTGATCATTTTCCCGAACCTTACACCACCTGTTTCCTTGTTTACAACTTCTGAAACTGGTTGACTCGTATATAGATATTGTTGGTTGTGTCCATTGTTGTTGTTTACTTCTGCGTCTTTTTTCCCCCCCGTTTTGTTCTGTACATAAGAGTCGTTTCTTTACGTTCTCTCTGATTTGTCGCCCTTGTTTTTGCTGTGTGTCCATGCCTTATCTGCCCGGACGCTGATTTTGGTGCTGTGCACTGTGTGTGTATGTACATCACTGACTCACTGAGAGCCAGGAAAAACCGGAGCCAAACATACTTGGCCGATAAAGCTGATTCTGAATCTGATACTTTCTCAGTTGATCGGTGTTTTGTTTATCTAAAAAAAAAAAAAAATGTCCGTCACAAATCACGTCGCCAAAGCCCAAAGGTGACATCTTCAGTGTTTGTTTTTTGTGCAAACACCAGTGAAAACCCCGATAATATTCAGTTTACTTTCATAGAATACCAAAGAAACCGGAAAAGGTACACAGAATTGTGTCACTTGCATAAAAACAACTCAAAATGATAAAAGTAGCTGATTTTATGTTCATCGACTAATTGATTGAACCTATGATCGTTATATTACGTAATAACGATGGAGACAGTGGTTACTTGAAGCCCTTTGACGCGTTGTTTGTGTTTCACACTGAAGGGAAGTTTAGTTCTGTTGAGGCTTTACAGGGCGATAAAAGTAAAGGATATTTGAGCGGTGTGTGGCAGTGAGTTTAAGTGCAGGCTGGATGATTAACCAGCCACTGAGGACGTTATTTAAATGACTTTGTTTTTTTTTTGTTTTTTTACCTCCAGGGTGTATGTATTCCATATGGCAGTGAAGTTCTCCATGGCCGCGGCGGCAGTCTGCTCGTCCATGTTCAGCTCCTGACACAAGGTCTCCAAACCCCTCCGGACTGAACTTTCCTCCATCCTCCCCGACTCCGAGTCCGACGACTCTTCGCCCCGCATTCGTACTAAACTCGCAGTCGCCGTTTGGGCCGACTTTAAAATTTAAAATCCCCACCCCCCCTCGGGAGTTAAACACTTAATGCCACAACACGACGCCCCTCTGCCCGGCCAGCCTCCGCTTTGCCTGCCACCGGCGAACTTCCGCTCACCATCCCCACAATGCAGCGCGTTGGCGGGAAAACCGCTGACAGGCGAACCAATCAGAGGCGAGGAGAGCTTCGGGTGCGAGGGCCGTTCGACCAACCCCCGTCTTTCGCTCTCGTTCGTTACTAAGCAACCGCCCTCTTATCTCGTTACCACCAATGGCCCCTGAAAACCGTTCATTTTTGTGACTGTTTTTCGACTGTTTTCGTACATTTTGACTGAAATGTACAGAAAGAAAACCCAAACTATTCACAGTTTAAAATGTTCTATATACACAAAGCTGCCCTGCCTTGTCTTTCTTAATGGTATTCAGCCAGACTATTCCAACTTTTAATGTGAATCGCAAAATAAATAAGCAGTGACAACCTTAGGGTTTTACAACGTTGGACTGTCGGTCCAAAGCTCGACTGGTCCATACTGAAATACAACAACTACCCATTATTTACAGACATTCGAGATCCCCAGAGGACGAATAACCTATTGATCCCCTGCCCTTTCCTGTACTGCCCTACAAAGACAAAATGCAGTAACTTACAGATTTGGTAAAAACTGAGTTAAGACCAGAATTTGACTTTTTGACATTTTACAATAGAAGTTATTATACCATCAAATGTATTTAATTTTTTTTTTTTTTGGTGGAGGACTGATCATACTGACTTATCGGTCCCGTGGCCTTCACTGTACTGTACTTTTTGCGGGGAAAAAAACAGCATGGAAAATTCATAAGAACTATAAAATACAGGTAAGAACCAAACTATGGTAACTGCAGTCTGGCTAGCTAGCCTTAGCCAAAGCTAATTTACCAACTTTTTTACTGTTTCCTGGAATCAAAAAATGATGCTTCAAGATCCCAGCCAATGAGCTTTTATACCACATAAATATCTAAATAGCAGGTCTACGCCTTAAAGTATAATGGAGAGAAAAAAGGAACAGAACACCAGCTAAACTCCTGCTAAATGCTAACTAGCTTAGCTGGCAGATAAACATGTTAGCATTGTCACTGTGAGCGTGTTAGCATGCTGATGTTAGCATTTGGCTCAAAGTACTTCTGTGCAGCCTCACGGCTACTCTTTAAATCTCAGCAACTTTTAGTCTTGTTAAAACCTTCATTATTGACTGAAATGACTTGCATGTAAAGCCTACTGTTCATCTTTACCTCCTTTCTGTTTTTTCCTCCTCCTCCTAACTAATATCTGCTGAATATAAACTCCTTCCTGTATTTCCATTCAATTCACTTTTACCGTCTCTGGGACAACTTCTATATTATTGTGTAAATGAATTAATATAGCTTATTTTCTTGTGTCCTTAAAGGATAAATCTGTATTTTTTACCATAAAAAATGCAGGTATGCATATGCTGATGGCAGACGCCCAGCACTTTGGGTGCTTCTCAACTGATGATGTCTACAAATAAATAGACCAGTTAAATTATTGTATTTACAACGATTACATATATCGACACACCGTCAACAGCAAAGAGTAGTCACTAGATTTAGTGGTTGACAGTAAAAGACGGTGTGGCAGATGGGTCTGATCCCAATTCCAATCCAATCCACTGGTGAGATGTCAGATTTTTTATGCATATGGTGCTAATCACTTTCCAGTATTGGGTTACTAGAGGTGACCCTGATTGTTTTGAAGGTACTGTGAAAGTTCATAAAGTTTGGTTGCATACCCCACGACTGCTGTGTGCTGAAGGGCTCGCAGATCAACTAACCACTAGAGGGAAGTGCTCAGCCATACCAGTGACGGCGAGATGTTTACAGGTGGGATGGACCGCTAACTGTAGAATCGACGTGTACACAGTCTAATGCAATCCAGTAGTCCTGCAAGAAATACCTACATAACATAAATAAAAGTACAAGACATGATGCAAATATTTATTTTCAAAGGAATCAAATCCTTAAAACCAAAACTATGGCTATACTACCCCTGCCACTGACAAGACAAAGTTGAGCTGAGACACCTTGAAACTGGAATTAATTGGTCAAATTCATAAATTAGACATTTAGCCATAACTAACTTCACAAAACTTCCATTAGTTGTCCATTATATGCTCCATTTATACTTGAGCCAGTTACACTATAATATATATATATATGCATATATATATATATGTATATATATGTATATATATATGCATTAATTTCATTAATTCAGAATCATAGTTTGGTTGTTCTTTTTTTGAAAAGCAAAGCAAATGTCAATCATACTCAATATGATACCGATATAGATATACAGTAGAAGATGTTAATACAGGCATGTTTGGTAATAGGCCCAAATAGGCCCCAGATCAAATTCAAATCATACAACAAATGTGCAAAAATAGAAATTAATCTGCCTCATAAATAGGGGAGTGTAATTACCGTCAGAGTTAAATTAACACATTTGTGTGCTCCTTTTTTTTTCATATTGTCATTTTGAAATTCGAGAGCAACTCTTAGCAGCTTTCTGTTAAATCGTTTCTTAAAAAAGAAGGACAGAAAAACACTTGTTTACTTGTTCACACCTGTTTATTCATTTTTTTATTGTGTTTGTGGAAGCAACAGCAGAAAAAGCACAAGTACACCACTTATAGGAATTCCCAAAAATGATCTACAAGACTACAATATTTTTATAATCTTATAATCTCGCCACAGATTACATGAGATTAGAAAATACTACAGCAGTCTAATACAGCGTTTGTTAAAGGTCCCATACTACTTGATCCAATTAATGTCCCAGAGCGACAGTTCATTCAAAATCAACCCAACAGACCACAGTAAACACATTAAAATATTTATATAGTGTAAATTATATTAGAAACAACCATCCCCAGGACTATTTGCACTTAATGTTGTATGTTTAGATTTATAGATGATTTTATTTTTCCATTATTCTAAGTAACGGCTAGTAATTAAATTCCCCTTCATGCATTATTGTTAGAAAACCACAGCGAAATGTAGACTTGTGGGAAAAGCTTTGTTTGTGTGTGTGTGTGTGTGTGTGTGTGTGTGTGTGTGTGTGTGTGTGTGTGTGTGTGTGTGTGTGTGTGTGTGTGTGTGTGTGTGTGTGTGTGTGTGTGTGTGTGCGTGCGTGCATGCGTGCGTGTGTGTGTGTGTGTGTGTGATGCATCCACACGATGATTGTGGGTGTATGGCTGTGCATGATGGTAGATGCATGTTGTGGATGCGTGTTTGCGTGCGTGCTCTCAGTGCGTGCTGTATCTGGTGTTGTCCCTGGTCTCGGTCATCTTTATCAGCAGTTTTGGAGCAGGAGAGCTGCTGCTACCGTGGAAGCCATTTGTACTTTTAGTACCTGGAGAACGAGAGATACAGAAAGGAAAGAGGGAAGTTTAGAGTGAGAGGGGAAGAAAGACAGGAAGATGGTGAAAGAGAAGAGAAAAAACAAACAGCGAAAGGGAAGAGAGCTGAGTGTCTGTAAAGTTATTGACATCGATTAAAACGGTGCAAAACACGCAAAGGAAACCAGTTGATGAGTGTCTGTGTTCTGAGTGTTTAAATGGTCAAATATCATGATAATCATTTAAAAACATGTTTCAAGCAAGCTACCAACAACATGTCGAGATTAAAGCGCAGAAAGTAAATAATCGCAATGTGCTGCCTCATTAATCCTTAGTGTATCATTTAATCATATCCAGACACCAGATTCTGAACACTCTGAACCAGACGCTTCACGTTATGCATCTTAGACACTCAGAAAAGGCTTCGTTTGAAAAAAAAAAGAAAAGAATTACATCTAATTTTCTGATTTTATATTTTAAAGAAATATCAAATGTCAATTCAAATACACACAGTTAAATAAAGGCAACTATTCTGCATTTGCAATTTTATTTCAACTTTTTGTGCCACTGGAAGAGTGATATTCATGTAAGTCAGTGTAAAGCAACTGTGGCGGTTTGGGTCAGGGAAAGGCGTTTAAGCGCCTCCACCTTCCTCTGGGTTTGTGATCCTCAGCGCCTTCTACCTCAGTTTGTTACTTACTGTAGTTGGAGACGGCCTGAATGTTGAGGATGGATTGCTGTCCGAGTCTGCAGGAGAAGAGACAAATAGGCTAGTTGGTATGTCCTACGAAGACACATAGACATTTTCACGTCTTCTTCTCCCCGCCTCTCACCTGTCCTCCTCTCCTTCCAGCAGCTTCCTGTAGGTGGCGATCTCAATGTCCAGAGCCAGTTTCAGGTTCATCAGGTCCTGCAGGTGGAGAAGAAAATGGAAGAAGATTTTTAGGTCAGTTTCTGCTCTTTTCAATCCATTCCTTTTGTCTCTGCCTACACTTTGTCCTTTCTACCGATGCCTCTTTGTCCCTCCTTCACCTGTCTCCCTCCACCACTCACCTGGTACTCTCTGAGCTGTCTGGCCATGTCCTGTTTGGCTCTCTGCAGTGCGTCCTCCAGGTCTCTGGTCCGGGCCTTGGCTTCTTTCACAGCCAGCTCTCCACGCTCTTCCGCCTCAGCCAGCTGGTTCTCCAGACTGCCACGCTGAGGGTGGACGGAGGGAGCGGTGGTAGAAGACAGGGACAAGAAATAATCAAGTTCCGATCTGAATTATCTAGCAAAAAACATCCTGCTACGCTGAACGGTGCCTGTAACTGTACCTGAGCTTTGACGGCCTCTATCTCGCTCTGCAGTCGGCTGATCAGTCGGTTCACCTCCGCCACCTCTCCCTTCACAATGCGGAGCTCGTCTCCAAACTGGCTGGCCTGCACCGACATTTGGTCGAACTGCAGACGCCCACAACAGAGATTATTTTAATAATCTTCAACCAATGATAGCTTGTTATGAAAATGTCGATAACAGTCAGGGAAAGTGAGAAAATACAGTATGCGTTATTGTAATTTTGTTAAACTGACTATTTAAAACTTCGATAATTTTTTGGCCGCTTGGGGGCAGGTGAAACAAGTTGGGATCACATCATTGACATACTGTATCATCAGCCTACAAGCTGATATGGTGAATTTAGCAAACAGTTGTTTATTTCAACATCCAGCAGTAACAGAGCTACACGATCATTCATCTGGAGGCGTCTTTTAGCTCTGTTTTTGTTCTCCACCAGCACCTGAGGGAAATCTCTGGCTCTTCAGCTGCTAAATGCTCCACTATGTTCACCAGCTGGTCTGTGACTGTGTCCGTCTGCCGTTTGCTGCCGAGCAGATAGTGGACGGCGACTTTTTACAGCTGTTTCTCTGAAACCAGCTGCCCGCTGCTCCGGCAGAATATGACGCCATGAGAGCGGTGAGAGTTAACAGAAACAGTAAAGTTGTGTCCAGACAGATCAACAATGAGCTGAGAATCACTGTAAAGCTCCGTAAAGCCGAGGTGAGCTGCAGATTCAGCTGATGATTCTCTGTAGGTTGTTTCCACATTGTAATTTGATAAGGAAACTCCTGCACCCTGTCTCGCTTACTGCGTATAATATATATGGAATACGTTTCAGTCCGTCATCAGGTATATGGGCAAGCATCACAACCGTTCGTCTGATACACCTGTCACATATTCAGGTGTTCAGAGACTTTTTATATAGTGTTTTGAGGGGCGTCGTCATCATAAAAATATCTATTATAGCTACTGTGAAAAGAAAAACCCGGGGTCCCATAACATGACACCAGCACGAACTCCATCCTCTTAAATGTCCCATTAGTTTCAGGTTATAGATCAGGTGCTGAAGTAGTTCGGCTCTCAAATAACAATTGTCCCCCCCAGAGCGTGAGATCCATTACATCGTGTCTGTAGACTGCTATAATGGATGTATTTTTGCTTTAATGTAGGTGTGCTCTCAGGATTGTTGACCAGTCCCGCTTCCTCGTCCTCACCTTGCTCTTGTACCAGGCCTCTGCCTCCTCTCGGCTGCGGGCTGCGATCTCCTCGTACTGGGCTTTGACCTCAGCTACGATCTGCTCCATGTTCAGGCTGCGACTGTTGTCCATCTGCACCACCACTGACGTGTCTTTGATGCTGGCCTGCAGCTCACGCAGCTCCTGGTCGGGAAATAAAACAGAAGCGATAAGTGACAGTAGCAGCCATAAACAATATACCAAATATAAATGATATTTTGGAACAATACAGGATCAGTTCTGGGGTTGAAAAAGTCAGTTTCCTTTTTTAATTTTGTCTCATAACCCCTCTGAGCAAACTGGATATTGTTGTTGCGAACAGTTATAAACAATTGTTGAAGGTAACATTATGATGTGACTTCCTAATTATTAGCAATATCATCAATAGTAGTGCTGTCACTTCCATTAATTGTCACTGTCTCTTACTTCCTTAGCTACATAAACTATTTAAAAAAGTCTTTCTGTTCACTGAAAAGTGCATTGTTACAAAGCAGAAGACAGGACAGCGTTTCAATGAATTTTCGTTTTGCTATAATTAATTTGGAAATTATACAGTTACAGCAAGTTAACAAGAAGGATGTTGAGAGAGGTTAAAGCACCACAATGTCAGAAAACACAACACGCAAACAGAAAAAAACACAAAACAAAGGAAAAAAAATCTTGACAACATACATGTTGCATTTTGAAAAAAAAAGTTTAAAATAGATAAAAATCAAGAAAATTAAGCAACAGTTGAACCCATTTGACAATACATACGCGGCATAAAGAAACACTGCAAAAAGAAATGTTGAGTCACACACACAACAAAACATAACTGAGTAACAACACGACAGAAGTTTCTGGACAAAAACTGATGGAAGGATGATGTTACGTGTAAACCTCAGCAATAACAGACTCATGCTGTCACAGTGTTAAAAATAAAATTAGCTGTTAAGCTCTTTAGGGGAAAATATGAAACTTTGTTCCTGTGTGTAAGAGTTTATTTTTCTGTTTTTGTTTTTGAAACAACCACTGAAGGTTTCCAAGATACCTGGCAACAGGTGACAACAACAACAACAGCAAAGATTTCTTTTGACGGGAAAGTTAGTGTTTGAAGTCAACTCTCCAATGAGTCATGACGCAGAGACAGAACAATGAACCAAAAGGAAGTGTGACTTCAGCAGTTGGACGGGGCAATGAGTGGGTACCAGAAAAGGGAAAAAGGCTGCGAATACTGTGAGGAAGATGACTGTTTAGATAAGTCTAAACCATTCTCACCGCGGCACTGTTTCAGAGCATGAGGAAGTTTCTGTACCTCATCATAGACGTTGCGCAGGAAGTTGATTTCGTCCGTCAGAGCTCCGACCTTGTCCTCCAGGTCTGCCTTCACCAGGTAGGCTGAGTCTACATCCTGAACACACACACAGAAACAAAGACTATGTACAGAGAATAAATAAGACTGAGAGTCTACAGCCAAGGTTAGCAGCTCTGTTAGACTGTACTTAAACACAGTGGTGCTTTCAGTAAAATGTTAATTCTTGCATGGCAACATGGGAATGTCACTACTTTTGCAGGTATCAAGTCATAAACCAAAGTGGCGGACAAATTAAAGTCAAGTCAGTTTTACTTAAATAGTCTCAAGGGGCTTAACAATCTGTACAGCATACGACACCTTCTGTTCGGATAAAGAACCCCCCCCCCAAAAAAAACAAAACCTCAGGTAGAGGAACAGAGGAGGGATCACTCCCCCAGGACGGACAGTGCAATGAAATGTCATTGATGGCACAAGAGGAGGATCACCAAAGTTAGTACAGCTCATCCTGAGGGGAACATGGAGGTCTGTACCAAAGTTCATGGCAATACATCAAATAGATGTTCAGATGTTTCCCTCTAAACCACAAATGTCCTTCTTCCGGTGGTGCTAGACAAAAGGTCAGGGGATCCCACGAGTCGTCAGGATTCATCCTCTATGGACCTTGAACATCTGCACAAAATTTCATGGCAATCCATCCAATAGTTGTTGAGATATTTCAGTTTGGGGCTAAAGTGGTGGACTGACTGAGAGATCGACATTCAGCCTCATACTGTCACGGTGGCAAGAGAGGGAGTGAGACGAAAAACTCCAGTCACACATGAAACCGTGTTACAGTGATTTGGTATAATAACTGAAGAACACTTTTTATGTCAAGTGTAAGAAATGAAATGTCAGGGTTGCCTCGCTGGTGATCCGTGTTGTACCCCTTTGCAGGATTTTTCTCAGTGCTTTTGTTCTTGCTAGAACATCTCTTCGCAACCTTGGGGTCAGGAATCCACATGGTATAGAGGTCGAAGAAGGTCGTTAAGAATAGAAAAAGTTTTCTTTTTAAATAAGTGAATATTAAGTTAATTTATTTTTAAAAGGTTTTAAAGTCCCAGTAGATGTAATTTGTCATGTAATCTGTAATTGCTATAACCTTGCTTTCTGCCAAAACTTTGACACGACGATAAAATTTTGATGCAGGCCATTGAACAGCTGATTAAGACGACATGCAGTCAAACACTATGAGGGGTTTTGGTTGGTTTGCTGGTTGCGATCACTTACTTGTGCGAGTCTAGATTAAGTGGTCTTGCACAAAATTAAAGTACTGGTTCCAGCCTTCGAAAGATGGAATGAGACGCACGCTCTCAGCTACACCTCGCGGCTTCTGGCTACAACGTGACGCTCGATCACAACCTTCACGTTAGATATGATGAGTTCAAATGAACATCAGCGTCAACATATTGTCAACACATTGTGCTATCCTACTCTTGAGTAGCATAGTAGTGATTTTAGAGTAGATTGGGGTTTTTTTTATAACTCTTTACTGAAATCACTACCTGTCATTAAAGAGAATCAAATGGCAGAAAATGTATTTACTTTAACCAGCCTCGGGTTATGATCATTTGCAGACCTAAAACAGGGGCCACAAGGCAAAAAAGAGAACCCTGTATTTGCATTGCCGAAGCCTCTTACATGTAAGATTCGGCTGCTGTTCCCATGCGACGCTGACAAAGGAAGCTGCCAAAGCATTTACGGGTTTGAATGCATGTGGGAGTGGAAAAGGACAATAGAGTGGTTCATCTTACTCGCCACACCTGCAATGTATGAATGAATATGAATAAACGTGTGTGCGCCTGTGTGCTGACCTTCTTTAGGATAACAAAGTCATTCTCCAGGTTGTTTCTCTTGTTAATCTCGTCCTCGTATCTGTGGCAGAGACGGGATAGTGAGATTGGGGCGGTGCATTTCATTACACAAATAAAATTTACAGGGATATTAAAAAAAAAAAACAAGTATCGGGCCCAGTGCTGCAGTGAGATTATTTACTTGTGTTTGTAGTCCTCCACCAGGCCCTGCATGTTCCGCAGCTCCCCGTCCAGTTTGGTCTTGTCGTTGTGGACCAGGTCCATTTGGCGCCTCAGACCCGCCAAGTAGGCCTCGAACAGGGGCTCCACGTTGGATCGGCACACCCCCTGGCCCTGCAGCAGCTCCAGTTTTGTCTCAAGCATCTTATTCTGTTGCTCCAGGAAACGCACCTGAATGATGGAGGTGGGACGGAATGAGATAGAAAGTGCAGTTAAAGGTTTTTCGTCAGATAACATAAAGTAACGTAACCTACAATACACAACGATTGTATCGTAGGTTTTGACATGATGCATCTGATTGATTCTGTGTTTAGATCCTGTCCGTTTGTCAGCTAGCTAACAATCCCTTTTGATCAAACAACCGTCTTTGACTTGTTAAGAACTTCAATTAGAAAAATTTGACCGTTGGGGTGCAGGAAGAGTCCAACAGAAATCAGAGAGCAATGACCATTTCGCTTCAAGTGGTTTCAGCTAATCTGTTGGCAAACAGTTGCTCTGTTTGTTTCTGGAAAAGAGCAACATGGGGATCCCTCTGGAGTGCACTGGCCACTTGATGAATTTCATCCCATGTTCACGTCATATCATTTAAAGAGCCCACTATGTGACAATAAGTACAGACATGTCGACCTGTGGGCAGCACCACCACTGGAGGTTCCATCAAAATGAAATCCAGTATTAACACTAATAATCACTACAATCGCTATAATGAATTTTTGCTCATTTTTTACATTGTTTGTATCTGGTTTCACTTGGTAACTGCTGCAAACATGTAACACAACAAAAGAAGCTGATTCAGGCTGTTTCTCTGCCGCGACTACCGGGTTAGCACTCGGGCTAACCACCTTGGAATAATGTGCAAACTCTCTCAAGTCCGAGTAACGGATGTTTTTTGTGAATGCAGCATTAGTTCAGTATTTAGCTGGTTTGAGCAGCTAAACCTTGAAAAGGTAACTGACTTTGTTTGATCTACTAAATATTTATACACTTGTTAACTCTCTGCATTTCATGGCGTGGGAAATTATGATGGATTCTTTTTACAGTTTTCTAACATTATATAAACCAACAACTAATTGATTAATTGAGAAATTACCCAGCAGATTAATAAATAATGACGATAATTGTAAGTTGCAGCCCTAGAATAATGTCCCTCCTTGGATAAACAGAGGTTCATTCCTGCACCGAGCTCGTATCTGCGCAGCTCGAGTTTCTTGCCTGCAGCCAGGTATATCCGCCGCCTATTATACCTTCTCCTCTCAACACAAAGCCTGTTTTCTGTTCAGAGCAGAATGAGCTCCCTCTGGTACACAACCACACCGTGTGTGACCGGATTCATCGGGTTACAACCCGACTCCCCCGGACGGAAACAGGATGGATAGCTTAAATATCCAGCGGTCCAATACCACCACATACTTCAGGGTTTAAGCGGCTTTTTAAAGCCCAGATGCATTCACTGAATTTTTGGCTGATTTTTTTATAAGGTTTTAAGTCTCTTGAGTTACAGTTCAGATATAAGTGGGGATTGTTTCGGCAATAACCAGTAGCAATAAATTCTATTATATTTCCCAGTGATCTTGGGCAACTGACTCTGAATCAGGTGTAAACTTACCATCCTGCAACTAATGCAACTTTCTCTGCCCGTTGCGTCGAACTGATTACGTCTCTGCACGAGCGAAGCAGCTCTGTAATGTTTCAGTGTCGGTGGGGCCAGTTGACCTGGCTTTGGAAGTGGAAATCCGGAGTTACCGATGCTTTCTTGCATTTGGTCGATTCTTTCCCAAATGTGGCTGCAACCAGCAGATTCCAGGATTAATTTTTACATCGGTAAATCGGCAACACCATCCTGGATCAATAAACAAAGAGCAAAAAAAAAACTGACCCAGGTTTAAAAAAAGAAAAGAAAAAAGAAATCAAGGTAGAAGTTATCTTGCCTTTTCTGCAACCAACAACCCCACGGACAAGTACTCTTTTGTGTTTTATCTATTAGCTGGGAACTCACATCAACCATCTCATTTACAGCGATGGATGAACAAGCGTTCAAATGTTTTCTGGAAGGCTTCACAATATTTTGTCTTGTGACACTGAAACAGATCTGCGTCTTTTTTTTTGGAACACATACTCTCCCTCGTTTTTATTGCTTTACTAACAACACTGCAGAATCGAACACTCACACTATGGCAGTCTGAAACGGATGATAACACCCTTTTGGAGCATTTTAAATTAAAAATGACCAGGCTAATTTCAATCTGTTGTTACCTATCTTGGTCTGCCAACCCAGAGTTAAACACCAGTTCTGCACCTTGACATTAATCGAAGGATCTCTAGCTGCTCAGAAATGAAAAACTCAATAGTTTCCTACCGACAGTAAAAATAGGCGGCAGCGAAATATGAGGTAAAAAAATGTGTTTGCTGAGGAGATATTTTTACGAATGCTACTTCTAACACTGTTTTATTTTACATTACTTTATCACTTTATTATAATACTATATTATTACTATTATTGGCAGTATTTTTGTATAATTTGCTATATAATGGATATGGCTTCTATTTTATGAATTCATTACACTGCATTATTACTACAAAGTCAGTTTATACTGTATTACATACACAGCGCGTTAAATGCTATTTACTTTGCTAGATTGTTGCGTACGTCAGTGGTCTTTGCTGTCTGTCTGCTTGGGAGTCACACTGGTGGGACGCAGTCAACAGTGGAGGCGCTTTTACCGTGAAACTTGGTGGGTGTGTGGTTTGGAAATGGCGCTCCGTGTTACTTTGCTCAAAATCAGAGCAGGTTCGTTCGCACATCAATAGTGAATTGGGTGCGTTATCGTATTATTACACACTGCTGTGCAGGCCACCGATTAAAGCTTGGTGAGCCATACAATGAGTAACACTGATGTAAATTGTACCTATGTTGCTCTAGAGGACTTCTTTCTCACAAATATTTGCACAACTTACTTATATAGTCTAAGGTGTTGCAGTGTTTTTTTTTTAAATATCATCTCTCTAACTTCTTTAATTTCTTCTTTAATTTAAAAAGAAAAATGTCATTCAGTCTCTGTGCTGCTGTAACGTGAATTTCCCCCTTGGAATCAATAGAGTCTTATCGTGCGACAGCCGTCTTCTCGCTTTCACATGGGAGCGGCTTAAAATTCTGCACATACCTGAATTGCTCCAAACAAGAAACCTGGCATGAATGTGATAATAGCGGAACACGTCAAAGACTTTAACCAACCTTCCAGATCCACATTATATCAGTATGAGTGTTTGACCTCTTTGTGGTGCATTTAAGTCGGCAGTTAAACAGCTAAAAAAAAAAAAGAAGAAGAAGAAGAGGGTAGTTTTGTGCATTTGGACAAATGGACGTCCGTCCAGCACTCTGTCTCTCTACGCCTGCAGTGTATCTGTGCCGATGTGAGAAGCCAACAAAGCCTCCATTGTGAGGGTGTGTTACCTACTCCGTGAGAAAGCGGAGATGTTCCCTAAGCAGGGTATCAGTGTCCAGCCTTATCACAGAGCTGCCCACTCCTCTGTGGGAAATGTGTTCTTCAGGAACATCAGCACAGATACTTCTCACATTCACCTCCCTGTTTACCGTCTCGTAACACCCAGTATTCCACTGTTACTACCATCCTGATGTCTGTCCCAGTTTCTTTTTAAAAACCTAAAAGCTATTAGACCATTCAGGCTCTCTTATACAGTATTAGGTTAGCTTGTGTTCCTAACCTTGACTATCAGTGGCTAATGCTCAGTTTAGTTTAGTTTAGTTTTAATGTTACAGCAGCTTGAGCAATGCAACAGTGCAGGCAGAAAACATTCGGACACTTGTTTTGTTTGATTTTAATTCTCTCACACATCAGATCTTAAATAAAACTATTACCGTGCAGAGAAAGCGCAGACTTTGAGCTTTAATTTGGGTCGACATCTAACCGTGTAATACCTGCACATTGCTGGGAGTGTGAGCCTGTCATAATCCTGCTGCGTTATTCAAAAACAGGAGGTTTAGAAATGCCGACAACTGCTCCGCTCCCTTACCCTTTAAGACCAGGCACGTCTCCGCAGGTGTTTTCACTTATTCTGATTAGACCTTTGCTTAGTTTGATGGTGGGAGAAGCTGCTGTGTGACAGAATCAGTCAAACTGAGTGGGTCAACCGTGCATGTTCAGCCAGGACCTAATCCTCACCTCAATGATCGTTTCATTTCGAGACAAATGTGTCACTGAAGAGACAAAACAGTAGAAAACTTGTCATTAATTTCTGACGACAGCGACAGAACATCTGACTCCCGCAGAGTGAATTTCGAGTGAAGTATTTATGTGACTGTAAGATGTAATGCCTGTGGTTGGATAGAAGACTGACTGACGCTTTCAAGTTTTGTTGTCTCTCGCAGAAAGTGGCGTTAACAGACTTGGCCCACGACGGAGCGGCGGTGTCTAAATTTAGAGGCGATGTGGTTGCCTCTCCCAATAAACAAATACCGATTCTGGGACGAAACAGCAAAGCTGTCGGTGGTCATTTTAGTCTTAGATGGAAGGTGAATGAGTTCGGAAACACACAACAAACCCAAAGTGTCGTTGGTAAGTCAGAAACCTATAGAAATTAAGACTAGCTTAAATTGCTGGTTTGTCGTGTGTTAGATGGTAAGCTAGGACAGTTATGCTGATTTATTAATACATTGATATTAGCAGAACAAATACTTTAGAAAGTTAGCTGCAGATGGTGTTTAAGCTTAAAAAGGTTCAGTTTCTTCAGAAAATGTGCAGCTACACTCAACAATTAAAGGCTGAACAAAATTTTATAAACCTCAACGAAGAGATTGAAAGGTTATTTAAAGAGAAACTGTTTAACTTTTGCTGAATAACAGCCACTGCAGCCACAAGTGACAATTAAGGGTAATAGTAAACGCTAAGACGTAGTGAAACAGTAAGACGGTTGGAGAAGAGTTGTAAAGTCAGCAGACTAACTCGGTAATCTCGGCTAAACAGGAATATCTATGTAAAGCTTGGGAACCGCATTAGATCAAATGAGACCTTCGCAGTAAAACCCCCGACTGTGTTAAGCTGGGCAGGGGTGCATTTTATTGCTCATGAACCTTTTGTTTGTAAGAGATCAAATGTGTTATTTCTTTAATGCCTTTCAGAAGATTAAACTGCAGTAAATGACATTTTCAAGTTGAAGCAGAAACTTGATCTGAACGTCAGACTTCCTAAAGGCCAAGGTGATGTTTTCAAACCGCTCCTCTTGCTCGACAAACAGTCTAACACCCCAAGGTTTTTGATCTAGAATAATATTAAACAACAAACCCTCACATTGTAGAGGCTGGAACCAGAGAACGTTGGGCATTTTTGCCAGAGTATTGACTTTAGTTAACCGACCAACTGCTTCATCTCTACCCACTTTACCTTATCTATGAAGTTCGCGAAGCGGTTGTTGAGGCTCTTGATCTGCTCCTTCTCGTGGGCTCGGCTCATGGACAGGCTGGGGTCGATCTCCAGGTTGAGGGGGGCCAGCAGGCTCTTGTTGACCGACAGGGTCGCCAGCGGGGCGCCCAGGCCGTGGTGATGCCCGTTGGTGCCCGTATACAGAGAGCTGCTGCTCAGGGAGACGCCTGTGAAACCCCCCTGCCCTGGACTGAAACCGCTCAGCCTCCTTGACCCGCTGCTGCTCCGGACAGAGTTACTGGAGCTGATTCTCTTGGTACGACTCAGACTCATCGTGGAGATCGAGACGGGGCGATGCAGAATGAAATGCGGATTAGTGAGAAGATGAAGACTAAAAACACAAGACCTGCGTAAACCGGCAGGGCTGAGAGGAAACCGAATGACTGAGTCAAAGAGCGAATGAGCCAGAGAAGTAAAACAGGCGAGTATAAGGTGTCTGACCACAGTGGCGGGTCTCAGGTGTCTCGTGGCCTCTTAAACCTCCCCAGGGTGGAGTAGGCAGAGGAGGAGAGAAGCTGGAGCACAAGAGAGGTCTTGGTGTCAGATATCCAGGTTTTTTTGGTTTTTATTTGGGGGGGCTGGTGATCATGGACTTTCAGTCCTTGCTAAAACAGCCAGAAAAAAAAAAATCATAATAATTTAATTTTCCTTTAGCCCCCACAGATTGAAATTTATAACCCACAATCTCACCACTGAAACAGTTTGAACACTGGAGACCTGACAATGTTAATACTGTGGTGACAGAAACCTGCTCTACTTGTGTCAGTTTTGTATTTAATTTTCACTGCGCCGCCTCCGGCTGGCGAACCGGACCCGCCTCCACGACCCGAGACCATGTCGGTGTTTGTCCTTCACCCTGTTCTGAATTTGAAAACCATGCCAGTGGCATCAGGTTAGCGGAGGTCAGTGGTTAGTGCTATGACAGTCTGGATTTATTTGAACGCGTGTCGGTTTAAGTCTGCCACTACTGATTTTGCTTGGCCACGTGGGGGCAGCAGAAACAAGCTGTTAACGGTAACACACAATCGCCCTCTTGGTTGATGTGATGAACGTCACTTACAACACCAGGCTCTGCACTGACAACAGTATGCTTTAATTATTGAAACTCTCCAAATTGATACAGCACTGCATTCAGTTGTCGTATACAATACAAGCCTTTTGCTGCAGAATATAACTTACAACATTCAAATATATACATACATAAAGAAAAAATTCAAGATTGCCAATTGGATTTTAACAGCTGATCATGCAAGCAAACGATGACTATATCTACTGAAGAAAAATATATCACCTACAATAAAACATAGATTCTGTATATAATGATCAGTGGGACTCATTGTATAGTCTCACTGATATTTCTATTTAAAGCTGGTATCTGTAAACTTTTGTTTTTTTTTCCTTTTATAAAAGTCTGGTTGCAGCAGTACATTCATCTGGATTGTGGAGAACTGTAAAACACAGAGACACTCGTCAAACAGAGAAACCTTTGTGCACGTCAGTGCCAATAAAGTCCTAATGAGCATCGCGTTTGCATTTTCGGATATCACACTAAACCTGCTGCCGTGCGATGACCTTTTCAAGTCATCGCCGGGCCGCAGCATCTCTCGCCCTCTTTTTCGGACAGTAGTTTCCAATTATGTGTTGCCACTGACGAGGAAGACAATGGGTGGAAACAGATTTCAGCTTTAAGAAGTAAAAAAAAAAATCAATTCAAAGCCTAATTACACTACTTTAAAATTATTAGCTGATTCCAGATCTTGAGTCTGGCTCATTTGTCCAAGCGTCTTCTCTTGGCTGGTGTGTGTGACGACTGTCCTCTCTTTCTTTTTGCTGCCATAGTCTTCTTCTGTAATCCTGCCGACCTGGCCGTCTTCTTCTGCTGTGGGCCTGTTGGTGTTCGAAATTACATTAAACAAAACTGAAAAGTGCACTTGACCCAGAACAAAAAACAAAAAACACCGTCGTACCTGTATAATATCAATTATACAGCCATTGAAATGAATAACAGTAATGAATCAAATTCAAATAATTGGAATCTAACTGAAATGTGGTCAGATGCATTCGATCTTTTATAAAAGAACCGAAATCGTTGCTAAATGCAGTTTGATTAAATAGTTATACCACTGTGCAAAATGGCACAAGGTGAAAGCAAAATATAAATTAGGGTTATATACAGTATGAGTCACCGAGGCCAGTAAAGCTAAAGATACCTTTCTTCTGAGTTGGCCCTTTGGTGGATGTCGTCTTTGTTGTCTGGGGCACGGCCGGTTTCCTTGGTCTTGCTGTTTTGCTTTTCTTGCTGGTCTTCAGCTCCACCTCCACAGGATAGTGGTCACTGATACTGAGAGACTTGGAAAGCAAACAAAGACACATCTTGAATACCACCGTGGCAACAGTGACTCGGCCTGTTGTCTGACTTCATCTCCAACAAGACACGTCGTTTAAAAACTGACCGTCGGCTACCGCCCCCCAACCCCGAACTCCAAACATCCGATCACAGCTTAGTAATCGTAACAGCATGTGGCAAGTCTGTCAAGCTTTGGATTTCTGCACATGTTGAATTGCTGTGCTTTAAACTGTAGCAAGCGGGGAGCAATAGAGGGCTGAAGCCATGGCGTCTCGTCCGGGCTAGCCTCCCTCTGTTCTTTCAGCGGCCGTTCTGAAAAATACGAAGCCTGTTCCTGGAGTTTACTTTCCACATTCTAAGACAAATCCACGGCAGGGGCCACAAGAAATTCAAACCTTCATGATTTTGACAAAGTTAAAACACTTTTATTTGAGAACTCAGAAAAAAACTACAACTGCCATGACAAAAAAAATAAACGCCGAGTGTGGCAGCGCGTTAAAGGCCATTTAAAAAACAGAAATGTTGAATAAACAACGATATTAACAAACGATTGATTTTTAAAAAAACCACGCAACGTACCGTTGAGAAAAGACTCAACAAAGCTGGATCTTTAGCCATTAGCATGGTTAAAAATTTCAGTGGGATTCTGAATGAGGTTTTCTTACGTCTGAAGCAGAACCTGGAAGTTCCAGTTTTACCTCACCCCTCTGTTCTCCGTATGTAAAGAGTTAGGAAGGTGTTTTGTTTGTGTTTATTTTAGCTTTTCGAGAAACAAAAATACGAGAGAGATTAAAAAAAAAAGGAATGGATTTAACTGCTGTGATGAAAGATGAAAACATTAGCGTGTCCTGCTAGCTAATTATACCCTATAGCGCTAACCTAACCCAGCATTACCTCCGAGGCCAAGGGGTATGTCATCAACTACCTAGCTTAGTTTTTGAGGTTACAGGTTACGAATAGCACATCCACCGTGTGCTACTGCCCGGCTGTGCGGAGGCTGGTCTTTAAGCTAACGCTCTCCTGCTCTTTGTTGGATTCGGGGAAGTTTACACCCCAGCAACTCCAACCAGCGTTACCCAAGACGGCGTTACGTTTCCCCTCATAATCAGTTAGTCCTCATACGTGAAAGCCACGTCTCATTTAACATTAAAGGTGAACACGTAAGGCTACTGTTGGAAAATTGGTATGTAAGCCGAGCAGCCAAACAGGGTTACGTGAGAACGAAATAACAGTCTCATCTCGTATTTTTCATCATAGCTAATACTACGCTGCAATACAAGCATAATGGTGTTCCGTCATTTCCATGTCTTACATGGATCACCAGCTGGTGAAGATGCCGACTTTTTGTCTGGGACTTTCAGCTTATTAGCATGATGGCACGCACGCAGCCATCCAGTGCACATCTAGTGCACTTCTACGGGATTCTCGTGTCAAAATGAGCCGAAGCCGCAGAGAGCTTTTTTCAGCCAGTTCAAGGGGCCAACACTGGCTTGTTTGGCTTGGCAGTGATAACTGCTAAAACTGACAGTGACGGTTGTTATATCAGCCGAAACAAGAAGCTGCTTTTGTCCACTTGTGAGTGAAATCAAGGAGCGTTAGAAAGGAAAACTATAGGACACTGTTGGAGAGGTTTAAAGCTTGGTCTTTTTTTTTTTTTTTGTCTTACTTCTTTATCAGTCAGGTTGAACGCTTTCTGGAAATTGAAAGACTTGGCTGAGCCGGGGACGATGGCGTTCAGCATGGTCTTTCCATACACCACGATCCTGTTGGCAGAAAAGGCAGCACAGTCTTTAAACCCTCTGGAAATCTGCGGAGAATGTGACGGAGAGCTGCAGAAAGCCCTCAAAAGGGGCTTGATCGGGGCATTGTCCGATGCGTACCTTACTCAGTAAAAAAAACAAAAAAACAAAACAAAAGATAACATAGCACACAATACCAAACATCCAGATATACAACCACACAAAATGATTCAAATTAAAATGAAAATCACCAGTTACTAGAGGGCTGCACGCAAAGATAACCCGCAAGGGTGAACTGTAGTTGGGATGTTCGACTAACGGGAGGCCTGAGTTGCGAGAGGAGGAACCGTGGAATCGATGACTGTAGGAACACAGTTCCTCAAACAGAAGGGTCCGGTCTAAGGACCCGTATACCAATATTTATGTATTATTTGTAGCTGGTTGACCCGATAAACACCCAGGAGTCCCGACTGGAAAAAAAACCAACAAAAAAACAACCGCAGTGATGAATGAGTTCGACGAACAGAGCTGATGACAGGAACGGTTTAACGGTGTGAAGCTGCTGTTGGAGAAACAACGAGGCACCTCAACATGACAAAGATCTGCTGAGATAACGGTGCCGAGGCGAGTGCGTCACCTGTCGTAGGTGTTGTCGTTATTGTTACTGGTCGTGGTGTCGACATCATCGTCTATCAGCCAGTGGTAGGGAGCTGAGTGGATGCGGATCGTTCCCTTCTTCTTCTTGGAGAGGTAACGTCCATCTGCATTAAAGTCCCCCAAAATCATAATTTTCTGCAGGAGAAAGTAGCAACAACAACAACATCATTAGCAGTCATGATTTAGAAAAACACACTGTATGTAAATGTGTATGGTAACTACAAGGCCGTGTCTTTTTGTCAGTTTTATGTGGTGAAGCCACACCGACAACTCCCACCCTGTTTTCTTTTTCTACTTCTTTTTGTCTGTTGCACCTTCATTCTAAACTCACCGACCAGCTGACATGCCGCCGCGTGCAAGAAATACGGGTCAACTGGACGGTGGCGTTAGCGCCGGAGGTGCAGGAGCGATTCCTACCACTGGGGTAAGAATCCTCTGCTGTGGTTCCTCTCGCCGTCTGTTCTGACTGCAGCCTCTAGCAAGTGGGTGGCGGCGTTGTGCAGTCGCGCCATAAACCGCACACGGCAGATCGCCCTGATATAATTCCGTGCAACAAGCACCAGACTGTTGCAAGATAACCGCCGTGCCTGTGTGCTCCTCAGCGCGTTTTTTGTTTTTTAATCGCACTCACAGCAGCGTTTACTTGTGGGTAATTCAAATATTCAAATATTAAAAAGCCATGAACTGACAAGAGGCAGAGCCGTCAGAGAGCAGAACAGTTTCCAGCGTTGAAATGTTTGCAGTAAGGAAAGAAAACAACCTGTGTCTCTCATTTTGAATCCTGCATTGTAACATCCTGGTCTACTGAATATTTAGGTCCCACGTGTTACATGTACCACCAGAATCATGGGAAAGTTCGATGAAAGGGTCGACGCCACCCTCACGCACTGCCAATTAGATGTGAGGCTACAGCCAGCAGACGGTTAGCTTAGCTTAGCACAAAGACTGGAAACAGAAGGCAAACAGCTCGCCTGGCTCTGTCCACGGGCAACAAAATCCACCTACAGTTACTTCTAAAGAAACCGACTATCTCCAGGAAGGGTACTGGTCCCAGCCAAGAAGCAGTTCGCCACATTTGCGCGCAGGCCAGAAACCAGATTTGCCTTCACCAGTGGACTTTATCTCTCGAACTCTTCCTTCAAGACAATGTTTGTTGTTGTCGTGTTGTAGCACCTGCGACTTTATGTGAATCCAGGAGCTAAAAATCTTCCCGTTTTCAGTCAAATTGTCCAACCTACATCAGTCCCCCACTTCCTCCGGACAGCCTCGACCACGTCGTACAGCTCGTCCAGCTCCTTCAGCGAATCTTCCGGCTTGGTGTGGACCGGGATCAGCACCAGGTCCTTCACAGCTGGAAGACACGGGTACGGCGACACGGAAGCGTGAGCACGTGAGCACAGGTGCAGGCGGGCAGAAGACATCTGTGGACACACATGCGGCACAAACCTGCGGCTGGACAGCTGAAGTGCAGGATGAAGGGCTCTCTGGCGAAGGCGTCTTCATCTCCGGCTTGATTATCTTCATACTGGTGACAGGCTTTCAGTGTCACCTCATCCTCCCTGAGACACACACACACACACACACACACACGTATAAACACCTACGTTTGCCGCGCACTGGCTTCACAGAGCTCGGGTTCCGATCCACTAACCCCCGGGGCTTTTTTTCCCCCATCACAGCTAACGTAACAATGACTCCGCAGGGGCCTTAATTTCGAGGTGAGCTGCTCCTCCATCTGCGAGCGGACGGTGAACCCGGGGCTTCTCACCTGTAGAAACAAACGAACTGCTCCTTGTAGGTGTCTCGTCCCAGCTGCCCGCTGGCGACCATGGAGTAGGGGCGCTTTCTGTTAGAGCTGAGTGAATCAGAAACAACATTAAAAAAACAAAAAAAAACAAAAAAAAGAGACTATAATTAAGTTACACCAAGTCTCGGGTTTGTCTTAACTTGTTCGGGTCGAATACATAAATAAAATAAAAGGTTTCTGCATTACATCTGAGCAGCTCTTTGAGGAGTCCTCTGTCTAACCCGTCGGTCGGTGCAGCGGACTCACCGGGTCTTGTTGAGCTCTCGCAGTAACTCCTCCATGGCTCTGCCGCGCTTGTCCACCACCTCCAGCACCAGCACCACGCCGTACCGGGACATGATCTGCGGATGGGACACGGCCTGCATACGTGGGCATTATCTCTGGTCTCGTGCGTCCCGCTACTGCCATTCGTTTTTACCTCTCACTCGGCCGGAGGGTGACAGGTGCAAAGAGCTGCCGTCAAAGACCTACCTTGGTGAGGTGGTGGACGACTCCCTTGTCCCGGACCTTTTTCAGTCCCAGGTTCTTGACATTGAAGGCTGCGATCTTCATTCTGGCTCTTCTTTTTGAGGGAGAGATGACAAACCGCGTTTCAGGGGAGGAATTGAAGTGAGAAAATGTTGGCGCTCCGCGTGAAACAAAATGTGGACCAGAGGAGGAGGAAGCGAGATCGGGGGACAGACGGAGACGGTAGCGGAAACCGAGGCGGGTGAAGCGTGGGAAACTAAGAAGTGAAGACAGAGGAAAGAAGAAAGCGTGCAGCGTCTGTGGTTGCGTTGTTTGTTTTTTTTAAAAAGAGGAAATGTCGGCTGGCAGGCCGCTCTGTCGGTGCACAACCGCAGCCCGGCCCCCTTCGTCACAGTCTGCTTCAGACCTGATAACGAAAACACGCGCTCGGGGCACGATGCCGCGCACGACGACCCCACACGCGCCGTCACCTGGGAAACTTTAGCAGACGTGACTCAAACGTTTAACCTCTGTTGGACAGGATGGGGGGGGGGGTCTCACATGTCTGGGACAGACAGACTGACTGAGCAGAGCAGCTCGCGGTCCGGCGGCGCAAGTAAAAAGTCCTCAGGCTCTTTCCTGGTCTAAAACAACCACACAACAATTTAAATATTCACTCAGTTACAGGTAAAAGTCCTGCACTAGAGTGAAATTTCAGGGGAAAGTACATAGAGTAGAAGGACTCGTTACGCAGAACGGCCCATTTCAGAGGTTATATCATCAGATATATGTTATTTATATCACAACTCACTCATTAACATGTAATTATTATGTTCATGTTGCAGCTAGCTGAGTTTTAATTTTTTTTTTTTTTTAAATCTGTGTAGTAACTTGTGACTGAAGCTCTCAAACAAATGTAGAAGAGCAAAAAGAGCAATATTGTTGTGGAAGTAGAAAGCAGCATAAAGTGGAAGTAACTCCAAATTGTGTTTCTACACTACTTCAGTAAAGGTACTTTCCACCACTGCAACGGAAAGAGCATAAGTATCATCAGTGACGATTTCGAAGCGACACGATGATATAAAATGGAGTCGTGGACGTTTGGCCCCGGGCTGCAGGTCAGTGCTGCGGACGGCAATTTCCCAGTCTCATTTTGCAGTCTTGACCAGGAAACTGAAATTGTATTTATTTTCTCAAAGTATTCAGCTTTCTGCAAGAGCATTTTTTTTTTTTTTTTTTTTAAGTCAAATACTGCCACAGTTAATAGACATTTCCCGCCAACTCTTAACCAGGTTTCTCTCGTGGTATCGCCTTTGCCTCTCGCCCGTTCGTCCCATCTTTGTGTCTCTGTCTCTGGGTTCGTGTCTGTGCGGCTCCCTTCTCTCCCGCCGATCCACCTGCACACGTGCGACTCATCTCCCCGCCAGCTCAACAAGCACCTGCGGTAGTTAAATCCCCGGCTCGCCCCCCCCCAGTCTTCGCCAGGTCCTTCAGTTCGACGCCGTGGTACGACGCTTCGGCCGACCTCGACCTCGAGAGTGCTCTTGTGTTGTTTTTTTGAATCCGGTTTAACTTAGCCGTAGCAATGGGATCTCTTCCCTAGTTCCTGTCAGTACATGTTCAGCAGAAATCTGGATCAGCTGCTTAGTATTTAAAGATTTGTTGGGACAGCCTGGTAATAAGGAATGATCCAGCCTAGAGGTAACAAAAGCATGGACTAGTTTTTATGCATGTTTTGCTTGATTTTTTACAATGTTACGTAGGTGAAAAAAAGGCAGTCCTTGAAGTTTATTATATGTGGGAGTTAAAGGACGTATCCTGATCAAAGAGAACTCCGAGATTCCTAACGGTGGTGCCGGAGGCCGGGGCAAAGCCGTCCAGAGTAACTTTTTCCTTAGATAAGATGTTTCTGAGGTGTTGGGGGCAGAGCAGAATAACTTTAGTTTTGTCTGAGTTTAACAGCAGAAAGTTGCTGGTCATCCAGGTCTTTATGTCATTAAGGCAAGATTGACGATCAGCCAACTGATTGGTTTCATCTGGCTTCATCGACAAGTACAGTTGGGTATCATCTGCATAACCATGGGAGTTTATGGAGTGTTTCCTTATAACGTTGCCGAAAGGAAGCGTATATAAGGTGAATAGAACTGGTCCAAGCACAGAACCTTGTGGAACTCCGTGACTAACTTTTGAGTATATGGAGGATTTATCGTTAACGTGCACAAACTGAAATCGATCTGATAAACAGGACCTAAACCAGCTTAGAGCGGTTCCTTCAAAGCCAATTAAATGTTCCAGTCTCTGTAATAGGATGTGATGGTCAATAGTGTCAAATGCAGCACTAAGATCTAACAAGGCAAGTAGAGAGACGAGTCCTTTGTCCGATGCAGTGAGACGGTCATTTGTAAATTTCACCAGTGCTGTATCTGTTCTATGACGCACTCTAAACCCTGACTGAAAATCCTCAAATAAACTATTGTTGTGTAGGAAGTCACACGACTGGTTGGCGACAGCTTTCTCAAGGATCCTAGAGAGAAAGGGAAGGTTAGACGTGGGTCTACAGTTGGCTGAAACATCTGGATCAAGAGTAGGCTTTTTAAGAAGAGGTTTAATTACAGCTGTTTTAAAGGACTGCGGCACATAGCCTGTTAATAAAGACAGATTGATTCTATCTAGTACAAAGTTGGGATGGGGTCTAAGAGGGGCTAAGTTGATGGTTTAGATGAAGACATTGGTGAAGTTGTGAAGGTCGACGCGAGAAAAACTGTCTAAATACCGTCTGTACGCATGTGCTTGAGTACACCAAGAAATATATTTGATACATAAATCCAGGGTAAAATGTAATGTGTCCATCTTCCTAACAGATCCGATGCACATCTGCCCCTGAGCTACAGAGGAAAAAAGAATGAAGGGAGATAAAGATTAATAGATATATAATAGATATATAAAATATATATAGATATATGGAAAAATAAAAGAAGAAGAGACGAAAAGAGAAGGAAATTATGTTTTAAAAAGACATTTAAGACATAAATATAAACCTGAACATGATGTTTTCATGATTGAAGCCTGCAGAAAATATTTTTAGTCAGTTTGGCAGCTTTACAAAAAACCAGCAGGTCTCCCGCCAAATCTGACCCGGCGTCACACAATGGAGAACGATCAAACATAAAGTCCGGTAAATTGAACGGCTGCTCAATTAACACTTTGATAGCTGCAAGTGTATTTAGACCTGAAAGTCGGAAAACAAAGTAATAAACAGAAAAACTCACCGATCTGGGTGAGATGAGCTAAACGAGATCTTCAAACGGCAGAGAGCAGCAGAGGTGTTCTCCACGGCGTCAGGAGACAGACTGAGAACCGAGAGGTTCTGCAGGGAGAACGATCTGATTCAACCAGACTACAGAGACGGGAAATTCCTCTGCCAGCCAAAGAGCTGGTGCACACACACACACACACACACACACACACACACACACACACACACACACACACACACACACACACACACACACACACACACACACACACACACACACACACACAGTCTAATGATTGACAGAACATTCCCACAAAAAAACCCTACAAAAGAACTTGTCTCGGCTGAGCGGATTAACCATTTCCTGCCTCTACTGTAATCAGCAGTGGAGTGTAACTAAGTAGATTTACTCAAACCCTAGATAAGAACAGATCTGAGTATTTCCATTTTCTGCTACGTTAAACTTCTACTCCAACACATTTGTCTGACAGATATAGTGACTGGTTACTTTTAAGATAAAGATTTTACATAAAAAAAATCAGTCCAGTGGTTCCTGGTCTCTGGTTTTACAGCGTCTGGTTTGGGCCACTTGTCACATCCAGGTCCGAGGTCTATGAATTGTTAGTATTTTCACCAGAGAGACATTTCTTTTTTTTTTCTCCTTCTTTCCCACTAATCAACCCCTCAAAGTGGATTTGACGTAGCTAAAAGCAGCTCCACCTGGAGCAGCTGCGGCAGTAAAATGCTGCCGAAGCCTCCATGAGTCAGGATCAATGATCTAATAATGTCATATAAAACAATGTATCACTGATGGGGCACATTTCACTGCAGAATGAAATACTTTTACCACTGATGAAACTTCTGTACTTTTCTGAATGCAGGACTTTTTTTTACTTATAGCTTTTAGTCTGTCTAATCTTTACCAATGCGTTTATTTTCTAATCTTACATTTTAGAATCTTAGTCCTTAAAGTAACTAGTAACTACAGGCTGTAAAATATATGTAGTGGAGTGAAAAGTGCAACGTCTCCCTCTGAAATGTAGTGGACTGCGAAGGAGTATAAAGTAATACTCAAGCCAAGTACCTCGAATGTGTGATCAAGCACAAATGGACTTTTCTTTAACTGACGAGACAGACACCGTAGCCTCCCTCAAACAACCTCGGTCAGATTAGAAAAACAAGATTTCTAGAGAATGTTAATCCAGATAAAACTCATGCTGGGCAGTTGAAAAGCCAACGGTGTTTCTGCGCAACTTCATTTCAGCCGTCAAGTGAAAAATCAGTTGGACTGTTGTTAAACTTACAAGACCTCTGACATGGTTCTGACTGCGAGGACCAGTGAGCAAACGATAAAAGATTTAGCGGATTGCGTGATTGTGTACTGGAGCGCTGAAAAATGACTGGACCTCCTGATGACGGAGGCGGAAAGTGACTCCTGTTAAAGAAGTGGCGGTTAAAAGGAAAAAAAGGCGGGCACAAACCATCCAGCGTGGCCAGTATTTGAAATTCAATTTCCTCCCTGCTCGCTCGCTCGCTCACACACACACACAATTGCCGGAAAGGAGGAAGCTCCACCTTGGAAACTGATACGATCCTGTTCATTTTCTCACTGATTGAACATCAGGATTAGAAAAATAACCTTCTTTTCAGATGAATAATAATAATCCAGATGTTACTCGATGTTAATCATCTTATTCTCTTTGAAGACAAAATGTTACAATAAATCAATGAAGGTGACAAAACGAACCTGGGAACATTTACTGTAGCAGCTAACCCAAGTACAATAAACCGAGGCAAAGCTTAGCTCAAGTCAAAAAGATAGACAAAAAAAAAGAGCACAGTATAATATCCAGAAGTATAAATACAGGAGAGTACCTCATAAATGGGTTAGTCTTCTAATGATGATAGTAGTTGGAATATTTTCACCGAATGTCTCAGGTGGATTGTTTTGACTGTTGTACGAGTCAAACCTTCAGACCACGCGGTCAAGTACCGCTGAAGAGCAGCGGCTGCGGGGCTGCTCCAGCCGTCGTCCCTTTTCATTTCATGAACGCTTTTGTGACGCTGGGAAATATGCGCGCGCCAGCTCTTCTTTTCGTTTGCGTAACTGGGATTAACCTTCCAGCTCCCGGCGGACCAACCCTGGTGGAAGCGGACACTTCTACTCTCTGTAAACATCTACGACATATTTTCTGAAACCTTAAGTATCATTAGTCATTAAAAGCCACGACTAATTCAAATTCCTGACCCTATTTTTTAACATTTTTTAAACAGGTAGCTGAACTTTTTCTGAACACACAAACTGGACACAAAGTATTGTTCCAAGAAAAATATTTTCACCTTAAAACGTGCGTGAGGAGGATCTTTAAGATTTGTTCTATATATTTTAATGGGACATCATCATCAAATCCACCTCTCTAGATCGAAAATGATTCAGCCGTCTGGTTTTAGCAGATATAAACAGAACTGGTGTATGAGAGGAGACAACCACGGTAGAAGGAGTTCATACACGTCTGAGGCTGTTATTGAAGATTTCTGTGGCAGTTGTGTCTCTTGTCTCGACTTCGTAGAAACAGCGTTTTCTTTTTAATGCCGCCGTTACAATTAGAGGAAATATCACACGTCATGACTGCAGGAGCAAAAAAGAAACATGGGAGACAGTTTTAACATTCAAGTTATTTAATTACATCAAATATGGAAAAAAAAAAAAGAAAAAAACAACATCCTTGGTTTCTGATTTTACAACGGGAAGAAAAAAACTCTACAATCAAGCACCATTCATGGTTGTCTTGGCAACATACTGACGTATTCACCTCTGGTTGCCTGAACAATGTAGTGGCTGACTGCTTGAGGCGGGTTCGGGATTTACAAACACCTGCTGACTTTCTGATCCCTTTCAACCAACCTGTGGCACCTGTTGAAAAGAATCTGTACTTAACTAAATAAACCATTTATTCATTTATTGTTACTGTTTTTATTACATTTATTCTCTGGCGTTGGGGAAAAGCCTTTAACGAGTAGAAAACAGGCGATCAAGTTAATTATTTTTGGCTCTGATTTGTCTCCGGCCTGAGAAGTGAAGCTGGTTTTGCACCGAATACATTTTATATAATGACAAAAAAAAAAAATGTTTGCTTTACAATTGCACAAGGGAACTTTCCTCCGGATTAACCAGCAGGTACAAATAATGGAAGTCAACTGGCAGCTGCTGCCGAGGACGCCGGGATCATCCCGGCAGTTTTGTTCTCCGCTGGGGGAGGTGGAATGTTTCAGGGGGCAGAGCATCACGGGATGGGATGGAGGGCGGGCATACAGTCGTTTGGACCGGCATTAATGTACTCAACTGGGATCAAACTAAAACAGAAACAGCGGCGTGCATCTGATGAAAATGTTAAGGTAATCATCCACAGTCCCGTTTGTGTTTAGAAACATCATTAAAAGGGGAAAGGAAACCAAACACTGGGCACAAATTCTCCGTCTTTCAACTGTGACGGTTTCTCTCCCTTCTGATAAAGTTTGGAAACGGGCCAAGACGCGTCCAACTCTTGCTGAAGCCTTAGAAAATAACAGATCACAAACCAAGCTCAGTCGCTGTGGACAACGTTTTGTTGACAGTTCAAATGTTCGGTGTGTTTATTAACGCTTGATTCAGGGCTGGGGTCGTCCCGGTAGGGTCGGGGGTCAGGGGTCTTTGTGGTTGTTTGTTTGTGTGTGTGTTTGCGTGCGTGCGTCACTGCTCGTTCTGCTGCGTATCTGTGATGGTGGAGACGGCGCCCTGGCCCTTGCTGACGTCGCTGATACAGGCCCACTGACCGTCCATCGACTCCTTCCACAGCGTCACCTAAAAGAGGTAAACACACCAAGAGACACGCACGGATGAGGAGAGGCAGTCAGACGCCAAGTGGTAGCCATGACTTTCAAACTGCCAACCGCAGCTAACGATTATTTTTGATCAGCGATTAATCTGCCAATTCTTTTCTCAATGAATCGTTTGGTCTGTAAAACGTCTCAAAATGGTGGAAAATGCTCAGCACAGCTTCCTAAACCCAAAGGAGACGTCTTCAGATTGCTTCTTGTTTTTTTTGCCCGATCAACAGATCCAAATTGTTTAGTTTACTTTTATACAAGGCAAGGAAAAGCAGCAAATCCTCACCTTTGAGAGGCATCTTGGAGACAATTCTTTATTAACTAAGAGTTTTCCCTTCGTTGTACGAGTTAACGAGAGCTGACATCAATAAACAACAGCGAACGCAGGAAACTCAAGAGAAACACTTTTAAAAAACACAAGAAAAGTGTCTCTCTGGACGGGACTTGAATTACAGTAGGTAACTCTCTGAATGAATTAAGATCCTTAAGATCCCCCTGCTTCCTGACAATGAGTCAAATAACTCAGAAGACAAGGTACAGTGTCTGTATTACTCGACATACTCTACCTTGTTGTCTCCCCCAGAAACAGCCAGTATGTTTCCAGTGATAGACCAGCTGACGTGCCAAACGACGTCATTGAACTTGTGGAGCAGTTTGGCCGTCCAGGTGTTGCCCGCCGGGTCGTCACACGTCCAGATAAACACACGCCCGTCCTGGAAGAAGGTGCAAGGGCAACGGTGAATGCGTCAACCGTGGCGTGGAACCGAGCAGACGGTGTTTGCTTTTATTCAGCAAAGATTTAAGGGTCGCTGTAAATGAAACTTTTAAAACTTGTAACATTATTGCACTTGTTTTATAAAAAGCAGCGATGAAGATTGATGCAGCCTGTTTAGGCCAAGAGATGTGAACCTGTGGGTTTGTACGTTAGGCCTCTTTAAAAAGCTGAGCTGAACTGGACGAGATCTCTGGCTCCACCTAGTGGTACAGGTGAGTAAACTCACAGGACTAACCAGGACTTTATTCAGGTCTTTTAAAGTCAACCGCTGACAGAAAGGAGATGGAGTTGAGTGGGATTATTAGGCAGCGGCTCCCTGAAACGTTCCGGGTGCTGATGTGGGACCGATGAAGCCTCTTAATGAAAACTCCACATACGTGATCTCTGTACCTCCTTTAAATCTGACCTGGGAGGAAGCAGTTACATGGACGTACAGTTCGTTGGAGAGAGTGTGGATTGTTTGGTGCAGACCACTCACGTTTTTTTTTTTTTCTGAACTATCAGAAATAACTGTGTTTTGGGAAATGTTATGTAACGTGTATCAACAAATACTGGGATAGAAGGTTCCTGTGAGTTTAACGGTCTCTCTCTGTAATATCTCATTACAGGTAACCAGAGTAAGGCACCCCCCACCCCCACCCCCACAGCAAAGCACCATGGGCTAATAAGAAGAAAAGACATCTTAAAACTGACAAATATCACGGGACTACAAGAAGCAAGAAGAAAAATGGGGGGAAAAGGACATTATATAAGAGTCAAAATGTCGACATTAGGACAGAACTGCAAATAAATACATCGACTGTGGGACTGATTATATTGTTTTTTTTCTTTGTTTCTATCGGTGTTTAGTATTATGAATCTTTGCCAGTAAAGATTTAAGTGAGGGGGGGATAAATAAATCTGACCTGGGAGCAGCTGGCGATGGTGCTGGTGGGAAGACCAATAGAAGGAGCCCAGCCGACGTCTCTCACCCAATCGCTGTGAGCCTCCAGCTTCTGATCCTCCTTCCACTGACCGTCTTCCTCTCTGGAGGCGGGAAGACAATCGGTGACGGTTACGCCGTAAACCATCAGCTCACTGAGCCTTTATTTTACCTGGAAATGACTTTCCTGAATAACAAACTCGTGGTCAGAGGGAGTCCACCTACGTGTTTTTCCCCGTGTGCTGACAATGATATCGCATGTAATGCAGGTTAATGTACTTGAAAAAAACATGGCCTCTCTATTCCTAATACTTCTTAAATTAATTTAAATGACATCTTTAGGCTTCTTCCTCAGAGACACTAGTTCCCTACATTCACCATGTGAGCCATGCTGCCCTCTCAAAGCTGTGGAAACGATTCCAGGGCAGGAACGGGGTCTGGAAGCAGGCGGTATTTAGTGGGGACACACAAAGTTTATGAAGTGACATTATAAATACCCGTCTGTCTTTTTGAATGTTTCGAGGTTGTGGTAAAGGCAGTAAAAACAGCGATCACAGAAAATTAGCGCCGTATAGGTGACTCTGCTTTACAAACCACATGATTTTTTACCGTTCACCGTATTTTCTCCATCTGAAGTCACTAAACGCTTCACTGAAAAACCACCCAGCGCCACAGAGAGTCTACTAAACAATAACATACTTCCAGAGTTTGACCAGGTTGTCGCAGCCTCCGGAGACGAAGCGCTTGACGTAGTTCGGCTTCTGTCCCGACGGCTGATCGATCAGGCTGCCGGGAACTACGGCAGGAGCCCAGCTCACTGCGTTACAGCCAATCTGCAGGGAAGATCACAACTGAATTCATAAAGAGACGAATCTGAGGAGAACAGCGTCACTGTATCATCCAACACATTGTTCTCTCAAAGCAAAACGACAGAGTGTGGACGAACAGCATCACGGAGTAAAGAACAGTACCGATAAATGGATCAGAGTAGAGATTTAAAATATCTGAGGCTGCGTTTCATCGCGCACAATGATGTAAATGAAACAGATTAAAGTCCTGCGTTACTGGGAACTGAGCGCCGAACTCACAGTGTGCGCGTTGCTGATCTTCTTGACGTCCCACTGCTGATCACCAGTAAACGTGAGGAGCGAAATGGCCCCGTCTGAGCTGCCGCAGGCCAGGATCAGACCAAAGTCGTAGGGACCCCAGCAGACAGAGTTCACTGTGGACGCACAAGAGTAGAGTTAAGAACCAGACCAAAGCCAAAGAAATATCACAGCCGTCTCAAATTACCTTTTTCTGTTGCTGACAAGTCTAATTCTCCTGTCCGCACTGTAATTATGTCGGTGACTAAATCCCCAATACTCTATTACAATCCATATAAATATAAATGTAAAAATAAACCTTAAATGAGAACCTGGATATTTCCAGGGGATATCAGGGCGGAGAAACATAGGTTAAGCTTGAGTCAAAAGGATAATCACACACTGATTTCTCTGTAGGAGCAGAGCATGGAGACACGAAAGTGAAGGACCCAGAAAAGAAGTCAGGTAACATGTTATTCCAGCCTGGACACAACGAGAGCTACCGACCTGACGACTCGTGTCCGTTATATTCGTGCATCTTGTCCCAGGCTCCGTTCTCCTCCTTCCAGATGATGACTTTACGGTCGTAGGAACAGGAAGCCAGGATGTTACCGAACATCGGGTGGGCCCACGCTACCTGCCACACGGGACCCTCATGGCTAAACAAACACAGAGACTTACTCAAACTTAGCTGAAAATACCGGGTGTTAATGTGAAATAATTACCAACAATCTAAACCCCCCCCCACTGCTTTCCATAATGGATAACCTCACAACATGTTTGGTAGAATAGTTACAGGATCATAATGTACCACTACTTATGGCTTCAGTGGACCTGTGCAACGTGTATAAGGTAATTTCTTTTTTGCAAATTTTATTTATAAATGTTACTTATTTGTTTTGTACAAAAATCATACAAATAACCCCCCCCCCAACTTCACTGAAACAAGATCTCAATGAGACCATTGAGAAAGGAGAAAGTAAACAAAAAAAGGCAGTCGTATAACTTAAGGTGATGACATCTATCTATCTGCGTGAGGTGACTTTTTCAGCTTTAGCTTCCTGGTTTGGTTGTGAAACTTTGGTTTCTTACCCTCGGAGGTCGGCGACCAGTATCTGACCTCCGTTTCTGACATCGAAGATCTTTACGGTGCGATCAGATGAACAGGTTGCGAGTCGAGTCCCGTAGTAGTCCATCTGGGCATCGTGCTGAAACACACAGAGCGAGACTCTGAATCTGCAACGCAACTGATATTTGGCCGCTTAGGGCGAATGGAAACAAGCTGTAAACACAACACTGACGCTGTCACCTTTTAGATTCAGCTGATAATTCTCCTTTTAACATTGTAATTCATGCATTGTTTTTTGCGAAAATATCAATTACATATGTTTCAAGCGAGAAAACAATCCCTCCCCTCTACCTTCACTCTCGCCCAGCACTTTCATTTCCAGCAACACTGACAGTGTCACAAGTAACATCAATGGGATCAAGGCAGCGACGTGTTTGTGGCGGCTGACAACACAACAACCTGTTGGTCAGTTCCTAACCACAGTTTCTAAGTTACCGAGCAACTGTTAAATCAAACACCAGGGGAAACACTAGCCTGTGAGACCGTCCCCTCAGCAGCAGCACTGGGTTTCAGGCTGAAGTAAGGAGCAAGGAGAACAAACCCTTGAAACGTACATTATGCGACAACAGTCAAAGACTCTGAGGAGGTTTCCCACGAACGCGAGGGACTACACAAATGTCAACTTATTCACATCATGGCTGCAACACATGACTTCATTTTCATTACTGATTAATCTGGTGATTATCATCTCAATTAATCATTTGCCCTGTAAAATGTCATAATATATTATAAGCCCAAGGGGACTTCTTCAGATACCTTGTTTAGTCTGATCAGTTTATAATTACATTAAGACCGAGACTAATGAAAAGTAAAAGCATCAAATCCTCCCATCGAGGAAGCAAGAGCCACAGAATAGACTATGAAAAACAACCGAAACGATTAATCGACCATTAAAAGCGTTGACAGTCAACTCATTTCAACTCATACTGACGTGATATATAATAAATATGTGATATATTCAAACGTTTGACATGACCTGCTTGTTTAGCGAATGCTAACGTTAGCTTCAACCACCGGGAGAACAACTTACGATCATGTCCTCGTGGGAGGTGTCCACCGTGTTGATAACAGAAACCTGAAATTCACACACAGAGACACAAAAAAACATCAGGTTGAAAACGACACAGGGAATAAAGATAAAACTTTACTGATGAGCTCTCTGCTGTTAGCATGTCCGCTAGCGAGCGAGCTAGTCGGTCACGTCAGCAGCGACCGGTGAACGTTAAACGACACAAACGTTACCGGCGTCGCTTTAGCAGCTTAAATCAAACGTTGTCAGACTCACCATGTCTGCGGATGAACCAAAAAGAACCTCCAGAAAATTATTCCTCGTTTATTTGGAGATGAATTGCCCAGGTTCACCGACCGTCCCGACGTGGCAACAAGTGCAGAGTTCGGTCCGACGACTGCTCCCACCGGCGGAAACGACAAAACGCCCAGCAAAGGTTCCACTTGCCAACGGTTCACTTCGCACCCGACAGCAGGTTAGAGGTTAAAATAAAGCACTAAAAAGATCAAACAAGATTGAAAATGTGAAACTAAACTACAAAATATGAATATTGAATGCTGACCCTCTCTTACCCCAGTTTTCTTGCAGGGAAAATCTAGTTTTCTTTAGATCCCTGTAGTAACATGTACTCTCTTAAAAGCTAAAAGCTAAAATCCCCCTGAGACTGCTGCCCATTATTATTTGCCCTATTTATAAAAAAAATGAAGGTTACTTTGGAAGCATGTACTGTTGGACATCCTGACACAAATGTTGAATTCTTAACCGTATATTACTAATCCGTTAATTTTATTGGCCGAGCTTCATATTCACAAGTGCACATTCACAGGTAAAAAACAAAAACTTGGTTTTCACGAAGGAAATTTGTTGTTTTTTTTTGTATGAAAATCTTTATTTGAATTGTAGCCTAGCATAAGACCATAAAGTACAGTATTTACTCTGTTTGTGGTCATGTTGTGACCCAAGAAACACATATCTGTTCCTCTATATCAGTAGAGAGGAAAAAGGGAAAGGGAAAAATATTACATGTGTCTGAATCTCATCTCAGGTAACGGACTGTTATTTATACCGGGGCACCTCAGTAATAATTACAGCCCGTGTTTGGACTGTTGTAATGTCAGCTGACACTCTCCCTTGGGCCCCGATTTTCAGCCTCCATTTGTCTGACATTTTGACGAACCGGCGGCGTCGAGCTCACGGTGGTTTGTTCAGATTTGACCGAGTTACGGGAGTTCGAGAAGGAGTAAAGTCACTTCCGGCAGGGCCTTCGGAGGCTCTCGGCCCCGAACCCGACGAACGTCCGGGTCTACTACAGTCGACACGTCCGGAGCACAGATGTCAAGCCGAGCGGGGTTTAAGGCCAAGTGGGTCGACCGGGTGTCCACACGGTGGCGCCATAATCCTGAACCACGTCTATTTTTATCCGAACTCAGCCGGTATCAAGTTCCCCGCCGGGTACTGATCCCGAGTTACCTCCCCCCCCGTCCCTTCCAGCCTCGCCAGCCATGTTGTCGGGTTAAACCTGTCGCCCCCAGCTTTGTTTTCTTTTCTTTTGTTTTGTTTGTTTGACTTTTACCGCGGATTAACTTTCGCGACAGCGGCCCAGGGGCGAAGATGTCGAGCGTGTCTTACTACATGTCCAACCTGCTGGAGAAAATGACATCCACGGACAAAGACTTTAGGTAGGACACGGAGGGACAGTCGCTGCGCGTCCGGCAGTGAGAGGACACTTTTTGGTCCTGACTCATTTACTTACTGTTCATGTGTGAGTCATTTTTACTGCACAGGAGACACTTCTTCACCCCTTCCTCCTCCTCCTCCTCCTCCTCCTCTTCCTCCTCCTCCTTCTTCTTTTTTCTTTTTAACAAATTTAAATTGATTTCACTTATTTTTTCAGTGGAGAGAAGCCTAATCACCCTGGAAGTCTTTCAAACCAGGGCTGCAGCTGATTTATTATTATTAATACTTTGATTTTTCTCGTTTTAATCGTTTTCCCTACAGTGTAAAAATAGCCTGAAAACAGTGGAAATAAAATAAAATACAGTAAAATGCCAGTTAAGAATTCCCACGGGCCAAGGTGGCGTCTCCAGCCGTTCTCTTGTATCTGACCTACAGCCCCAAAGCCAAAGATGTTCACTTCGCTGTCATGTGTGATGAAGAAAAGCGTCAAATCCGAGGAGCTGGAAACAGCAAATCTGCTTATCAAAAGAGATGGCGATCGACTAGCCGATTAATCGACTAATGACTGCACCTCTGAGTGTGTTTATTGCATGTGGTTAGATAAGGCTGTGTACAAGTAATATGGCACTGCAGGTTTGAATGATTGGACCAACTCGATCAATCGATCGAGTGACCGCTCCTCGTGCCCTCGTTTCCTGTTTGCTCTCATTTAACCCTGCTCTGTGCGGGGCGGGAGTTAGAGCGTCACAGCAACATGAAATCAGAAATATTAATGAGTTCGGAGTTCATTAGCCGGGTAATCTGTTCGTCTTTGCCCCCTTGTCTCTTTACTCTCAACTCATCCCACTTTGTGCCCTTCAATGTGTGTGTGTGTGTGTGTGTGCGTGTGTGCGTCCAGGTTCATGGCCACTAACGACCTGATGCTGGAGCTGCAGAAGGACAGCATTAAACTGGACGAGGACAGTGAGAGGAAAGTGGTGACCATGCTGCTCAAACTGCTGGAGGACAAGAACGGAGAGGTGCAGAACCTGGCTGTGAAATGGTAAAAGTAGACACACACACACACACACACACACACACACACACACACACACACACAGGTTAGGGTCTGCGATTGGAAGCTGGTCCTGCTGTTTTTGTTTTCACAGCTGGACCAACTGAAAGGTTTGTAGTCACTAAGAAGACGTTTGTTTCGCCTGAGAAGACGTAACTGATGTAAGAAATATGAGTGAAGTACGCTATGGGTGTGTTTCTTTGTTTTGTTTTTTTTAGCCTGGCCCCTCTGGTGAGCAAGGTGAAGGAGCCGCAGGTGGAGACGATGGTGGACACTCTGTGTTCCAACATGGTGTCAGACAAGGAGCAGCTGAGGGACATTTCCAGCATGGGACTGAAGACTGTGATCGCTGAGCTGCCGCTGTCTTCGTCAGGTGAGGGCTGAAATAGACCCATCACCACCGTCTCAGCTTTCTCCCTCCCCCAGATTTGGCGATGAGCCTCTCTCGACAGCGGGTTTCCACCTGGCTGCAACGTTTAAAATCAGAAACCTTTATTTTTTATTTTTATTTTTTTTTTTAACACAGCACTCTTCACTGGAGGATTTTTTTAATGTGGATATTTTGAAAATCAAGTGATGTGAAAGTGACTAAAATGTGCATTAGAAAGGCAACTGATGTTTTAATTAAGCAACTAGCCGAGTTGCGTATTTGTAGATTTTTATATTTCAAATTAACAGCCTGTAAATATGATTAAAAGTAACACAAAGTTACACTGATTATACCGTGGTTGTAAAATCTTTAATTTTTATAATGAAGTCCTGCACAGCTTCAGCACCATTTTTTTGGCACTTTCACTTTTTCCTCCTAAGATCACGTCCCCTCAGTATCACATTTAATTATTTTTCCGTTATCGGGCTTTGAATTCTAAGCTTTTCAGTAATTTGGATTTATTGATTGTTATAATTGAAGTGCACTGCATTCTGACTGCACTCGAAGGCAGCGAGAGCCCGACCGCAGACTGAGAATCAACCGCTGCGTGCAACAGCCCGACGTTACGTTTGCCTTTTTGTGGGGGTGTCGTTTTTTTTTAAATTTTCCTCCGGTTTCTTCCACTGTGGGTTGCCAGGTCTGACTCTGACGGTCAGTGTTTGTAAGAAGATCACCTCCCAGCTGATCGGTGCCATGGGGAAACAGGAGGACGTGTCAGTGCAGCTGGAGGCCCTGGACATCCTGTCGGACATGTTGGGAAGGTAATAACAGAACATTAGCAAACTTTTTTTTTTTCCCCTGTCAACAGCATCGACCTCAGTATCTCAGCGGTTGCCGGGAAGATTACGGCCACATTTGATCTGCACACGCAGGGTCGCTTAAGGACGATTCCCAGTGACCCACCTGCTTTCACTGTAGCGTCAGCATCAGGCCAAATTGTCCACGTGCGACAGTAACAGTAGTGACGATGGTGATAACCTTTGTTTATACATCGCTTTTCAAAACAAAGTTCCAAAGTGCTTTACGTGATTTCCGACAGGATTACAGCATTGGGAACTACAAATCAGGCAGAAAATTTAGACGTTTAGAAATGAAATAAAACAAAAAAAAAAATCTCCAAATCTAAGAAAAAAAAACAATGAAACAAACAATGAAAACCACAGTTACACAAAAAAGTGTGCCAGCAATTAAAGGAAGGCCTTTTTTAAGAAGATAAGTTTCAAGAAATATGAAAAACATGAATCTTTTGAAAAGCCAACCAGCTGCACGCCGTTTACTATCCGGTCCATCAGCTGATCATTTTAAACAACCCCCTCATGGCCAAAGCAGATCACACGTGCCACCGAGCCAGGAGGAGGTCGGGGGTGACGTTAGTGGTGACTGTTGCCGTCGTGTTTCTGTTCCTCCTCCAGGCTCAGCGGTGCCCTGGTCGGTTTTCACAGCTCTCTGCTCTCCAGCCTCCTCCCTCAGGTAAGAGACGCTCGGGGGACGGACTGTGGTACATTTGACAACCCCCCCCCACCAGCAGTAGCAGTAACAGTCAGAGTCATGGAGGTAATTCTAGTATTTGTACCAAGTCCCGTTCATTTTTCTATGTGACGGTAATGATCGCCTGTAACATTTATGATGAGTATTTGTTTGAAGAACTGAGCTTTCTATCTATATTTAGATAATATAATAATATGTAGTATATATAATAATAGAGGTAATATTATCTAGGTTTTTAATGCACATTTCTGTTTAGAAAATCTCAGTATTTCACGTTTACCAGGATACTGTAGCTTTTATTTGTGAATGATGATAAAATACAGGGATTTAATCTATTAAATCATATTTAAAATCAGGATCCTCTGATCTTCTAAGTGACGTTTCCTCTGTGGTTTGTTTTTCTTCTCTTCCCAAACTCATCCTCAGTCACTTTGGCACGTCGAGCTCGGGCGTTGCTGCTCTGTTTTATTTTATCGTGTTCGGTTTTGTCTTTCGTCCCTCTCTCTGTCCTTCGTTCATCCCTTCATCCCTTCATCCGTTCATCCGTATGCTCCGCCAGTTAACCAGTCCCAGAATGGCGGTCAGGAAGCGCTCCATCTTGGCTCTCGGTCACCTGGTGCCCTGCTGCAGCCCCGCCCTCTTCTCCCAGCTCACCCAGCACCTGCTGACGGAGCTGGCCAAGGGTCCGCCCACTTCAGTGACCCGGACGTACATCCAGTGCCTGGCAACCATCAGCCGCCAGGGCGGCCATCGAGTCGGTGAGATCTGCCCCTACGGTGGTGCTGCGTTCATGTCTGATTCAGAACTCGAGTGCCGACCGGGACCAGAAGGAGAGAACTCAGTCAGGTCCCATACTGAATTTAAAATGGTTTTATTAGTTTTAAAGCACTTCATGCTCTTGCCCCAGCGTGTAGGTCTGACATGCCGGGAAGTTATGAACCGGTGCAGGACGAAAACATCCGGTGAGCCAGCTTTTAGTTTTCAGCGCTCCGAGCCTCAGGATCGCGGAGCGGCCGAAGGTGCAGGTTTCTTTAAACATAGACTTAAAACCTACGTCTTGGTCCTGGCTTCTGATTAGGATGTTCTATGGCCCTTATTTTAATTTTATTAATTAATTCTCTTTTTTTAACGGTCTCTGGTCGTTCGATTCCAAAGGCCTTTCTCTGATCAAGTACAATATCAACTGATATCAGCCAATGTTGTACAGGGACCAATAACTGATATTAAGCCCTTAATCCTTTCAGTTTATTTTGTGCTCACATGGCAAATGTTCCTAACTGAGGCTGCGTTTATCTATTTTATTGTTTCTGTTATTTTCTGTTCTTCATGTGCACTGGTCCCCAGCTGTTTTGCTGTGTGTATATGGACAACCTTATTATTAATTGGTCGGTCACCTGTAAAGCACTTTGAACTGAGAGAGCCTGTATGAAAGGTGCTATACAAATATAGTTTGATTGATTGATTGATTGACTGAAATGGAATCGAACCTGTGTTCACCACATTCAGGTTCGCTGGAAGCTCTTAAATGACTGAAGTCATGTACACTACTACACCAGGACGGACAGGTTTAAATAAAAGCTCATGAACTGTGGAGTCATTCCTTTGGTCTTTTACATTGTGTGTGTGTGTGTGTGTGTGTGTGTGTGTGTGTGTGTGTGTGTGTGCGTGCTGCAGGCGAACATTTGGAGAAGCTGATCCCCATGGTTGTTAAGTTCACCAGCGTGGAGGATGACGAGCTGAGAGAGTACTGTTTCCAGGCCTTCGATGCCTTTATACGCAGGTACACACACACACACACACACACACACACACACTCCCTGTCCTCTCTTTTTCCCTCCTCCTATTACTCGTACTGTGTCCATTTATTGACAGGTGTCCAAAGGAGATGTCACCCCACGTTGCCACGGTGACTACGCTCTGTCTCAAGTTCATGACCTTCGACCCTAACTACAACTATGACGACGACGAGCAGGAGGAGGAGGAGGACGGCATGGACGTCGAGGACGGGCTCGACGAAGGTTTGTGTTCCCCTGCTCGTCTGTTCACAGCAGCATTTGTTTTCCGTCTTTCACGCGTCTCTGGTCAGTTGACGTGTTTTCAGAGTTCGTCCTGTCCTTGCGTCCTTCCTTCCTAAGTCTCTGGAGAATTGTCAAGAGATTATGAAGAGAAATGGTCCTAAGAAATGCTTAGCAAACCAAAACTGAGAACACGTGTTACTACTGACCAATGCGTCTCAGATCTGGCATCTTGTCTTTGGCCGTGGAATCCGGACGCTTTCAGTCAGTCCCAGAGGAGGACGGGACGTGTCTCCTGTGTGATTTGGATGAGGTTCGCGGTGATGTCTGTTCGATAGGACAGAGGGACGTAGACTACAGCACATGTTCCCATACGACACGTCTGACGCAGTCCAGTTTGTGTTACCTGTCTGCCATCGACGTATGAGAGTGTTGTGTGTCCAACTTGTCCGGTTTGTATCTGACATCATGCGCTTTAGACGCGTGTACAGCACCAGGTATGGGCTTCCTTAATGTCAGCCCGTGTGGGCTGGTGTGTGACTCGTGAATAAAAATATTCATTCACGTGCCCTTAAAGTAATTTGAGGCACCGGTTGAGTCGCAGTTTGCGGGGTTCGGTGTAGGTTGTCACCTTTGGATCAGTTTTAGGCACAATTGTCAGGGATGCACATGTCAGATTATTTGTGTTCAAGCGGGGCAAATTTACAATACAGGAACCCATGATGCATTGCGAAAACAAAACAGAATCCAGGTTGCGTTGGCATCCTAGTCAGTGTGTGTGACATCACAGATACATTAAACATATCCAGGAAGTAAGAAGTAAGTTCAGCTGGTTTTTTTAAGCTACAATAACACAGGTAGAGTCACTGCTGTCTCATCTCACGACTCCATCCAGAATCGGACGACGAGTACAGCGACGATGACGATATGAGCTGGAAGGTGCGACGCTCCTCCATCAAATGTCTGGAGGCGTTGATCGCCACGCGCCGGGACCTCCTCCTCTCCTTCTACTCCTCCATCTGCCCCGCCCTGCTCGCCCGCTTCAAAGAGCGCGAGGAGAACGTGCGGGCGGACGTCTTCGCCGCCTTTGCCACGCTGCTGAGGCAAACGCGGGCGGGATCGAGTCGCCACGGCCTCGGCGCGGCCGGTCCGGACCCGGGGTCGAGCAGGGAGGAGGAGCCGGCGGTCGCCATGCTGAGGAAACAGGTACAGAATGATTCACACCTAGCTCAGATTCAGTGACGTGCATCAATAGTACGTCGAAGGTGAAACGTCCTTTTTAAACGGGAGAGGAGGACGCAGCCGGTCATGTTGCTCATGGAGCAGCAATCATTGGCTGAGTTCACCGACAGCGTGTGGAGCTGAAGAGCCGCAGCGTCAGTAGTTTTAATGGCGCTCCAGTAGCTGTTATGGGAAAGTGATTTCAAACTGGCACCTTAAGCTGCAGTAAAACCCAAGATCCTGAAAAAGATCATCACAATGGAGTGATTTACCTTTCAGATGCCAAAGTTAAGCTCAAAGATTAAAAGTGTTTGGGGCCAGGAGGCGATGAGTTACATCCGTCAGAGCTGTTCTACGTCAGTGCACGGACCTAATGAAAAGTTAATTTTAATTGTAACTTCGGACGAGAATCTTGGTCAAGGTTTTTAAATCCAAAGCAGAACCGAACACTGTGCATCTCTGAGAAATCTCTTACGAGAAGCTTTGTTTTTGTCTCTTTTGCCTTTTTTTTGTTTTAAAAGCCAGTGATTACTTGCCTGCCCGATCCTAAGTAACCAGGTGATTTAGTTACCTAACGCTAGCCAGACTTTGATCATAGTTTTTTTGTTGCCATAATCACAATCTGTCCCGTAACTTAACTGTACTCTAGTTTGCTGTGCGAGGCCTTGAAAAAGCACCGCCTGCATACAAACAGAAAACGACAGCATGCAGCTGACAGCCGCTGAAATACAGCACGTAATTTATGTTCAGAGTTGAACCTACTCCACGGTCAGATCAGCGTTTAGGAGGCGACAACACACAGATCCATTCTGTTCTGAAATCTTGTTTCTGTGTGTTTGTGTGTGTGTGTGTCCAGGTGCCGCTGATAGTGAAGGCTCTCCACAGGCAGCTGAAGGAGAAGAGCATTAAATCCCGACAGGGCTGCTTCTGCCTCCTCACCGAACTCACTCACGCTGCACCTGGAGCCCTGGAACAGCACATACCTGCTCTAATACCCGGTACACGCGCACACACACTCTCACTCTCACACGCGCACACATTTCATTTTACAACTCCCTTTTTCTTGCTCTTTTTCTCCTCACTCATTTTAAAAACCTCCCAACGTCTTTTCCTTCGACTGCTTCAGTTTCTCTTCCCCCTGCTCCCTCCTTTATTCCACCTTTTCCTTTTCTTTTCTTTTTTTTCTTATATTTCTCCCCCCCCTCCAGGCATAGTCTTCTCCCTGACAGACAAGTCCACCTCCTCCACCATGAGAATCGATGCTCTCTCCTTCTTCCACGTCCTCCTCCTCTCCCACCCTCCTCAAGCCTTTCAGCCACACATGCAGGTTCTTTAAACCTCTTTTAATGCTTTGCTCCGGGATATTTGCAGGTCGATGGGATGCGTCTAAATGCTGTAAACCTACAGACTCTGTGGCCTTTGGGTTTAGCTTCCCATCTCCAGTTTGTGGCTCAGTTACTTACTTTTTACACTCAACCACTTGAACTTACTAGAAGTCTATTCTTAGGTGTTTAAGCAAAACTCTCGTCACACTGGTTGGAGTCCCTCAGAGCTGATCATCTCTTTCTGTGGGAAAAGCAAAACCCTGATTCTGTGTTTGTGTGTGGGAAAAATTGGAAATATTGAAAGTACGAGCTACTGAGTTGGACGTGAACATGAAATATCACACGAATGTCGCTTCCACACGTAGGTTCTCTGGAAAGAAATTTTATTCTTGGGTTGAGACATTTGTCTTTCATTTGAATTCAATGTTATGCAACTTGAAAAAGACCCGTCTTCCCCGAGCAGCTACAGCTGATGAGGTCTTCCCACATGAAGCCTGTTGTAACTTTACAGGCATTATAAGACAACAAATTTGCTTTTATTTTATTTTTTTTAAATTTTGCAGAACTGGTAACAAAATCTTCCAGTGGACAATCCATAATTATTCCCCCCGCACACCAAAGAAATCTGCCAACCATTTACCAAACTTACTAACAAATACCAGGAGAATGATCAGGAGAAAACAAGGTTAACAAAAAAAAACAGTACAAAGAGCAAGACTCATCTGCAGGTGTCGGTAGCCGCCGGACCAGTCACCTCCCGTCACCTGCCTGTCACACGCCTGTTAACAGACGTTCACGCTCACTCATGCACCTGTGGCAGGTCAGTTGTTACCATTGTCCTGGAAGGTCGCAACGAAACCCAGCACTATTTTATGAGGCGTTTTGAACTCGGTGGCCCGGCGTTCATGTTTGTACAACGAGGTGAGCGCGCGAAGACTTCTTTTCGTTCCCCCCTTTCTGTGCTCCCCGCAGGTGCTGCTGCCCCCGGTGGTGGCGTGTGTGGAGGACACGTTCTACAAGATCACGTCGGAGGCTCTGCTGGTCACTCAGCAGCTGGTCAGGGTGATGCGGCCGCAGGGGCAGACCGCCACGGCCGGAGGATTCGACCCCAAACCGTTTGTCAGACAGGTAGGATGGCTCGGGTTTCGACTGGGCTGTTACACACCTGTCTGTTTACTGTGCTCAACTACGGCTCTAATAACTACTATGGACCGTTTTCATTATTAACACCAGGAAGGTGTTGCAAATGGCCCAAGAGACGGTCAACAAGCAAACTATTGGCAGGTTTGAAACAATCACAAGATTTTGTTTCTCCAAGGTGTTTTCTGTGACTCTGAAGAGGCTCAAAGCAACAGACATCGACCAGGAAGTGAAAGAGAGGGCTATTTCCTGTATGGGGCACATGGTGTGTCACCTTGGCGACCACCTGGCGGCGGAGCTGCAGGGTGTTTTGGCGATCTTTCTGGAGAGATTGAAGAATGAGATTACAAGACTGACAGCAGTTCGGACCATCACCCTCATCGCTGCTTCTCCGATAAAGGTTCAGTTTGTCTGTTTTTCAAAAGACGCGGTTTTTGTGTGACTGTTATTTTGTCATGTAATTTAACAAAAGACATCTAAAGAAAAGAAAGAAAATCTTTGAAAGAGGAGTGGAGTGGAGATCGAAACATGAGCGTAACTTCCCTGCCTCTTCTTCCAGATCGACTTGTCGTCCATCCTGCCAGAGACTCTGTCCGTGCTGGGGTCTTTCTTGAGGAAGAACCAGCGGGCCCTGAAGCTCGGCACGCTGGCCTGTCTCACCGCACTGGTCACTCACCACGCCGCCGGCATCAGACCCGCAGCTCTGGAGCCCGTGCTGAGCGAACTTCCCGCCCTGGTGGACGAGGGCGACATGCATGTCTCCCAGGTAGGGAGGGAAGCGCGGAACCACTGGGACGAATTGAACTCTGACGCACATCAGTGATGCCAAAAATGATGCCGATCATTGGCTCATTTGTCTAAAGTTCAAGGTGATCTGTTCTGGGAGAGGGATCATTAACGGGGGTAATTATATACCCATTTCCAGATCAACAGCTTAAAAAACATCACCACCTACAAACCGGTACATACTTCCACCGTGGAGTCTTTTATTTTAAATCATGGAAAATGTTGAGAAAGTTTTATTTATATCTGCATGTGAATATAGATATTAACCGAGAATTATGCAGATCTTTGGAGGACACCGAAATCCTGAAATCTTTTTACAAGGGTGAATTTTTATCATTTTTATCAAAATTCAAATTCAAACTCTCGATCATATCTATCGTATTTATGTAGCACTACCTGGAGGTGACAAGCCGTCAGTTTTGCAGGATTGCTCAGAGTTGACACTTGCACGTTCCGTCTAAATTCGGTTGTATTTGCACAGTAGGGTTTAGTGATTTTTGGCAGTTCACGATGCCTAGAAGAGTTTAGCAGTCTGTTATAGGAAAACTGCACTGTATGTAGTGTGAACGAAAAAATTTTTTAGGGCGCAGCCAAATAATTTCAGCACCAAAATATGGTGAATATTAAATTATATTTCTACGAAGAGTGTAAGAAAACTACTTTACCGAAATATTAAAAGTGGTCAGTCTGTTTTGGCAGAAAAACCCACGTCCTGTAATGAAAGGGTAGTCTTCAACTAAGGAGTTCAGAAAAAAAGTTTAGCTTCTACACCTCATGGTTCTGGTCTGGTCTTAAAGTCCCCGAAAACTTGGTTGCAAATCTTGAATAACATTAAGTATTCACGACTAAATAAGCAACGGTTAAAGTTCAGAAAAAGACACTACGAGACCCAGTTTTCGCTTTGCCCAACACATTTCAGATAGTAATTTGATCTCAAAAAAAAAGAGAAGGGACATCAACAAAGTACTTAAGACGGACTGAAATCCGGTCGCTCAAATCACCTCCAGAGGTGGTGGCCAGCAAAAAAAAACCCCTCAAAAACAGAAATATGTCGTGTGAAATAACCCAAACTGTCGTCACTGTGGCGGAAAATAAGAAAATACCGAATCCAAGTGGGACCCGACTGCTCGTAGTAGGAACCTGATTGAGAATACGTTTTCAGCCAGAAATTCTGAGAGGTCCCGCTGAGTCACAGAAAACAAACAAACGCAGGGGACTGAAAACCTCTTCCATGACAGAAAGAGCTCTGTGTTGATAACATTACAAAGCACGTGCGGTCGTAAACCTGCAGTGCGCCTCTGTTTAGGTGTCCGTCACCTTGCTGACCTGCATGGCCAAAGCCTGCCCCTCCTCTCTGGCTAAGATCAGCTCCTCCGTGCTGCCGGGAGTCTTCAGACTGGTCCATTCGCCACTGCTGCAGGGCGGTGCGCTGGCGGCCATACTGGACTTCGTACAGGCACTGGTGCTGTCCAGGACCAGCAGCCTGGGCTATAGGTAAGAGTGCGCGTGGGAGGGTGAGCTGCGTGCTGGATCTGTTCTTGCCCTAATGTCCCCCGCGACAGCAGGAAACTAGCAGAAGTGTTTATTCAGGTCGACAGTTCTCTGGTGGGAACAGTGTTGAGAGCTGAGGATAATTTGTTAAAGGTTTCCAACGTTTTTGTTGAACCACAGAGGTTTTTAATGCTGATATAATTCTGATATTTTTGGAAAAAAGTTGCAGATAGCCAGTATTTTTGCCATTAGTCACATGTGACATTTTTGTGCTTTAAGAAGGGAGGGGGGGATGCAAGAATTAAAAAAAAAAAAAAATCCAGTGTTTCCCTCAGGCTGGTAAACAGCATTTATCTAATCAAGTGACACGAAAACTTTCCAAAATCCACAGTGTTGAATTTAAGTTATTGGGTGATTTAGAAGCCTGTTATGAGACATTAGAGAAAAACAACTGCATAATGAAGCTTTTACAGATTCTGTTTGGATCAGAGCTGCTCACAAGTCAAGCGTCAGGTGTCTGAAGGTAAGAAATGAATACCCAGCTGATTACAAACCGAGCCCTAAACGGGAACTCTTCAGGTTTTACACGTAAAGACCAGAGTACCGCTCGGTCTGTGAAATCCGGATCATGGCATCAGAGGGTTTTTTTCGGCTCGGGGTCTGACGGTACGGTTTTATAGCAGAAAGTCTGGCCGCGTACCAGGGGCATTGGAATTTGACAGACGTGGCCTTTAAATGTAAGATCCAGTGTTTTTGGTTCTTTGCCCCTGTAGACAGAACCCCCCCCCCCCCCAGCAAACGCTGGAGGTCACGTGATGTAATGTGAAGGTAACATTGAAGTGTGGTTTTTTACCTTCAGTTAAATCCACAGCGTCTTGTCCGTTAATCAGCCTGCTGCTGCTTTTTTTTTTTTTTTTTCTTTAATCCTTCATCCAAGAATCACAGTGGGTCAACACAGCGATATGACTTTTTATTGACTTTTGCGGGTGTATTTATCGGGATGACATGATCATATCGTGGTATTGTCTTACAGAATTATCAATCATTCGACTTAATCAATGGTTTAATTGATAACGATAGTAATTACAAACCAACAAAATCGGTTATTTAAGTGTTTTTGTTTTACGCATTTAGTTTTGTCTGATTTAATGCATAAATCCTCTTCCTCTCCTGACTCCTCTCTTCCTCCTCTTCTCGTTTCGTCTTGTCTCGTCTGTTCCTCTTCCTGTCTTCTCTTCTCTTCCTCTTCTGTCTCCTCTCTTCCTCTTCTTCTCGTCGCGTCTCTTTCTCTTCCTCTCCTCTCTTCCTCTCCTTTCCTTTCCTCTTCCTCTCCTTTCCTTTCCTCTTCCTCTCCTTTCCTTTCCTCTCATCTCATCGTCTCCTCTCCTCTTTTCCTTTCGTCTCGTCTCTCCTCTCTTCCTCTCCTCTCCCTCTCCTGTCTCCTCTCTTCCTCCTCCTCTCCTCCAGTCAGTTGCTGAAGTCCCTCACTGAGCCGTTTCACAGCTCCCAGGCTCCTGCAGACCTCCACAGACAATCCTACCACTCGGTCGCTCGCTGCGTGGCCACTCTGTCCTCTGCCTGCCCCAAAGAGACACCAGGCACTGTGGCCGGCCTCATACAGCAGGTGCGTCAGCGTTTGCACGGTTACAGCACCTTCACGTGCTCCGATCTTCTGCGCCCCGTCTCTGTTTGGTTGTTCCTGCCCAGATCTACTAAGCTGTTTTCCCCATCCTCAGGTCAAGAATCCTGGCTCTCCTGAGTCTGCTCGTGTCCTGGCTCTGTTGTGTCTTGGGGAGGTGGGGAGGAACGGCAGTCTGGGAGGAAGTAAGGAGGTGCAGGGAGTAATCCTGGAGGCCTTCACCTCCAACAGTGAGGAGGTAAGACGCACAGTTCCTTGAAACAAAAACAGTACCCGCACACCGTTACCTTGCTCCCAGATTTGCATGGATTTGTTTCAACCTTCCCCAGGTAAAGGAACAACCTTGTATTTATATATACCCGTGTACTGTTGTCTGTTTGTACAAGGTTGTTCACATCCTCACCTGTACCTGAGGAAGACCATTTGTGGTTGACAGGTGGGGACGAAATAGCAGTGTGCGAGTGCTTATTGTTACCCAGCAACTGCAAAAAAAAATCACTTATGTGAACGAGCCTCCTGATGATTATAAGACAAACAGCAGATGGTTCCCAGGCTACAAGTAACTATTATTGTCTGTCAGTTATTTTAAAACAAGCCAAAAAATACAGAAAAATGCTCTCGCATGTTTCCAGAGCCCAGGCTGAATTCTTCATTAACGCTCATCTTGTCCTCAGTTCCAGTCCCGAGGTTTTCCGGTTTAAAGTTAAACAGAGAAAATCAGCATATTCTAACATTTGAGAAGCTGAAATCAGCAGATGTGTCTCGTCTCTGCTTGATAAGTGACTTGTAAAATGTATCTGATTATCAGAATAGTTTCTGATTATTTATCTGGATATTCCCAGAGCTTTCAACTGTAACACACTGCCTTATTCAGTAAATGGAACTTGCTGATATGCTGATTACTTTTCTGATGAAAACGACTTGGTCTGTGCTTCGTGTGGAAATGAAGGTTTCAGTTTAAGTCAGACTCCCTTTGTTGAAACTGGAAAAACATTTAATTCAGTCTTGTTTCAACATTTTTTTTCTTTCCAAATCGAACTTATATTTCCTTTATCAAAACCTGATTTTACTCCTCGCGGTTCCAACGTCGCATGTTTATTTTTTTTCCTTTGGGTTTTTTTGCCTTCGTTGACAAATGACAGTGGAGACAGACATGAAACAAGAGAGAAGAGGAGGATTTTGGCTGTATTTGGGGGGGGGGGGGTTCCTCTGGGTTATGGACAAATGAGCTGAAAGTTAGACAAACTTTTCCCACTTTCTTCAAACACTCCGGACTAAAATGCTGCCGTCAAACGAGACTGCTAAACCCCATCTATGCCTCTGAAGCTGCACAGCAACAATGACCCACTGGTCACAGAAGTAAAAGCAGAGCAGGTATGTTCAGCGGAACATTTTCCTGGAGGTGAAAAAAGCAACGCGACTTCACACAGTTGTCCAGTTTTATTTTTTGTTTGTCATTTCAGGTGAAGACGGCAGCCTCCTGTGCTTTGGGCAGCATGGCGGTCGGCAGCCTGAACGACTACCTGCCCTTCCTGCTGAGGGAGATCTCCTCCCAGCCACGGAGACAATACCTGCTTCTGCACTCCCTCAAAGAAGTCATCAGGTGTGTCTTCATGGGTTTGTGTTTCTATTTGTGCGTGTTTTTTTTTTTTTTTTTTTTTTTCCCCACTGTTACTTCACTCTTCTTCTTGAGAAGCATCTTCCTCAGTATTCCCTGTCCTTCATCTCCTCAAATCTTTCCTCATGAATCAAAGCTACACCTCAATCAAAGGCACCTCCAAACACTGGCAGTGAACGAACATGGTTGGACTTTATAGAAGACTGTACAACATAACTATCAGCTGAATCTGCAGCTCCGTTTCGGCTTTAAGGAGCTTTTTAGTGAGTTTCAGCTCATTGTTTATCTATCCAGACCACAGCTGTACTGCTCTGGTTCACTCTCAGCAGATGTTTTCAGAGAAACAACTGTAAAAAGCCGCTGTCCTCCACCTGCTGAGCAGCAAACAGCAGACGGACCCAGTCAGAGACCAGCTGGTGAACACGGTGGAGCATTTAGCAGCCGAAGAGCCAGATGTTTCCCCTCAGGAGCGGGTGGAGACCAAAAACAGAGCTAAAAAAAAGAGGGAGTACTGGACTTAGATTCATCAGGTGACACAAACATGACTCCAGATGAATCATCATGTTCCTCTGAAACAGCTGGATTTGAAAATAAGCAACTGTTTAAAAACAAGTTTTGCCAGATCGACTTAAAAGGTGATGATATGTCAGTTCACACCTTGTTTCTGCTGAAAACAAGTGGCCAAAAATGTTTTCTGAAGTTTTTTGACAAAGCAAAGTATAATTTTAGTAAAATTTGGGAGTTCACAGCATATTATTGAGTGGGGATTTGATTCTTCTCATTTGCAGCCCTTGCACTTTATTATTTAAGTTGGTAAAACACTATTTTGCCATGAAACTCTTTCTAAGTGCTTTCTAACTTCTCTCCTTTTCGTCTCTTTTCTTCTTGCTGAATACTTTCTCTCTCTGTCTGTCCAGTGCTTGTCCAGCCTCTAGTCTCTCGCCCCATGTGGAGTCTATCTGGGCTTTGCTGTTTCAGAACTGCGAGTCTCAGGAGGAGGGGACCAGGAACCTGGTGGCTGAATGTCTGGGAAAACTGACCTTAGTCAAGCCCGCACAACTATTACCCAGACTCAAACAGCAACTTAGAGCTGGTACGAAGTGTGAAGAGGGGAAAGTGTGTGTTGGGGGCTGATTTTCATTCAATTGCATTATGCAAGATGCTTGTCCCACCAGCGGTTGGGTCAAAGGACGGAGATCTTGGTGATCGATAGGTCTTGTCTGTTCATCCATCCAGTGCTTTGGTCAAGAGCAAAATATCTCTACAAATACTGGTCAGAACGTCATGAAGTTTGGTTTGGATCGTTAGCAGTCTCTATAGGGACAGTTTCTTCTGTCTCTGTCTTCTCAAGTTGTCTAACTACTTCAACAGCCATATGTCACAAAAAACCCCAAAACAATAGTGAACATTTAGAGGACAAAAAAAAAGCAGTTTCATGATAACTTTATTTGATATAACACCAGGCTTAAACAATAAGGACTATTAGGATGTCACCAGAGTTTTTTATGGCATCAAATACAGTGTTGTTTTGCCGTAACACAGTTCCTTTCCCGTGGTTCTGTTAACGGTCAGTTAATCTATAAAATAACCCTCAGCACTTGACCTGCCCCCCCACAGGTTCTCCTCTGGCTCGCAGCACAGTGGTGACAGCCATCAAGTTCACCATTGTTGACCAACCCGCTCCCGTAGATTCACTGCTGAAAGACTGCATAGGTAAGACACACGGGCACAACAACACAGGTTCGATTCAGTGTTTTACCTGAGAGGATAAAACCTTATCCTAATTTTTAGGGTTCCAACTAATGTTTATTTTCATTCTCGATTAATCTGGGGATGATTTTCTGGGTTATTTGATGAATTATTTGGTCCATAAAATAATGAAAATTACAGTTTCCGAAAACCCAAATCGACAATCAAATAACTGGTTTTGTCCAACTAAAGCTGAACCGTCATTTTATTTGAGCATCCGAATTCTGAGTGTGGAAATGTATCCACTGTACACTCAGTTGTCAGTTTATTAGGTACACCTAGCTAAAACTAATGCAGTTGGATACAACAGTCCTGCAATAAGTGCTCCTTTATGAAGGTTATGATTTTCAGTTTTTATTCAACCAGTTTTAGAGAAAGTGTAATTATAAAGGATAGCTTCACTTTTTTTTTATTTTTATTTTTTAAAAGCAGCAGTCACATGCACTGTATGTACACTGGAAGATTTAGTTGTCGCTGTAATCGTTCTCCTTCTGAAGTGATTTCTGCTCAAGGACAAAATCCACAGTCCTCGTTCTGCTTCCTGGAGTCAGTGGTGGGAAGTAACCAGTAAAGTACACTTACTCAAGTACTGTGTTTAAGTACAATTTCCCTTTTATGCTACAATATTGTAATTTTATACTCTACTGCATTTATCGGACTTTACAAATTAACATTTTACATACAAAAAACATATAATGGGCATATGAAATATGATGCTCTGTTGAAGAATTAACCGACCAACAGGATATAAAGAAGTAGAACAAAACAGCTCCGCTCTGCTGTCACTTCAGACACAAAGAATTTATATAGGCTCTGACAAAAACAGAGGTATACACACACACACAGACTCACACTCACTCACACACACACACACACACACACACACACACACACACACACACACAGATCCTGTCTTTTTGATAACCACGATGCCATCTCTTCTCTGATTGGCAGGTGACTTCCTAAAGACCCTGCAGGATGAGGACATCAATGTGCGTCGTGTCGCTCTGGTGATGTTTAACTCTGCAGCTCACAACAAGCCGTCTCTGATCCGTGGTCTCCTGGGAACAGTGCTGCCTCGCCTCTATAAGGAGACCAAGATCAGGAAGGACCTCATCAGAGAAGTGGGTTGGCTGGCTGAAGACTTTACATATGTTGTTTGTCTCTCAATGTTTTTCAAAGCTATGTGCTGGTGTTTGAATTTTTCTGCGCTGCAGGTGGAGATGGGTCCGTTCAAACACACTGTAGATGATGGTTTGGATGTGCGTAAGGCAGCATTTGAGTGTATGTACACTCTGCTGGACAGCTGCCTGGAGGGGCTGGACATCCTGCAGTTCCTGGATCATGTAGAGGAAGGACTCAAAGACCACTACGATATCAGGGTGGGTAGAAAACACAGGAAAAGATCACATCAGAGTTGTGCAGAAAACATACCCTCACTCAACCCAGATGATATTCTCTAAGCTCAAAATTGTGCAAAATTTAAGTCGGGAACGCATCTGCTGCCTTTATAAATACAGTGTAAAGCCCGTTTTGACAACTGTGTCATGTTTTTCTCATCTTAAATCATTTAGTTAGTCGCCGATTTTGGTGGAGAATTCAGGAGAAATCGGACATTGCTGCCAAAAACGTCCGTGATTTTCCAGTTTGAAAGTCAGAAGCAAAACCCAATTATAGCCGAGCGATCTGTGCTTTCATCCAGTGTAGAAGGGCTCATGTTGAAGACCGTAGAAAACACTGTGCATATGCAGTAGAATATCACTTTACCTCTTGTCTCACACTTTATTTTTCCTGTGTGTGTGTGTGCGTGTGTGTGTGTGTGTGTGTGTGTGTGTGTGTGTGTGTGTGTGTGTGTGCGCTGTAGATGCTGACCTTCCTGATGCTGGCCAGACTGGTCTCTCTGTGTCCGGCTGCTGTTCTCCAAAGACTGGACAGACTGGTGGAGCCGCTTAAAGCTACCTGCACCACCAAGGTACCGTAGAACACACACGGTCTTGGAAGTCAGTAACTCTACTAAGATTTGGCCTTGCAGGGACATCAGTCGACCCAGATTTACAGTCCACGGGGCTTCACAAACACAACTTGTCAGACAGGTTTTAAATAAAGACAAAAAAAAAATTACTTATTTCTACTGTCCGTTGTTAACCTCGGGGTCAACTTTGACACGCTGTACTTACCACAGCTGTGTGTGTGCCCAAAGTTGACTTGACAAGCGTAATGGACGTTTTTTTTAATTGTTTAACTTCACTTAAACAATAAAAGCAGGTAGCAGTTGATAATAGACTGTTCCCTAAATCTCTACCCCAAAACAGCGAGTGTCCAATCAGTAACGCAAAAGAAAACTTGTGAGGGATGAATTAAACAGCGTCTGCTCCAACACAAGCTGACAAATGTTAGCATTCGTGGCTAACTAGTTTAACCTAACTCAGAGACATTCTGTGTCATGCAGCTGCTCAGATTTGTTCCAGATTATCACATGAGCAGAGCCGCAACGCCAAACTGAAATGCATATTGTTGCAATAGTAACTAAAACCTCGGTGTGAGCGGCCTGACTGAAAGTTAGTACCGTGTCGTGTGTGCAGCATCACACGCATGCCAAAGATATATTTTTGCAGGGTTCTCATTTTCAAACAAGGCGGTCGGAAACATTAACACATCGAGAAGCGCCACAGCTGATAACGTCTGCCAGAAACCGTGGTGATCTCAGCTGGCGAAAATCAACTTGCTCTCGTCTACTTCGGTCAGAAGTCAAGGAGGCACAAAGTCTGAGCGGCAAATCCGCCACCGCTGTCATCGTGAGCGTCATGCGTGCTGCGGGAGGATGTTTTAGACTTGTTTGACTGTTCCCAGTCATCCAGTTGAAACTGTTGAGTGGCATCCATGCAGACTGGATACCCTGGGAGGCAAAATGTTATCATGACTGAATTATGGCCCAAAGTGTGTATCTTTTTTTTTTTTTTTGTCCTTGTAAAATCAATGTCACACTTGGTTTCGAGGAGTACGGTGTGAATGAGTTCCCACGACACTGACATGAAGTCTCCCGTCACCTCCCACCGGCTCTAGGTGAAGGCCGGCTCCGTGAAGCAGGAGTTTGAGAAGCAGGAGGAGCTGCGGCGCTCGGCCATGCGCGCTGTCGCCGCCCTGCTGGCCGTGCCCGAGGCGGAGAGGAGCCCCGGCATGGCCGACTTCGCCAACCAGATCAGAACCAACGCTGACATGGCGTCCATCTACCAGAGCGTCCAGGGAGGGGAGGGAGGGAGCTTAGGACCCACAGAGAGCATGGATATGAGCTAGACACTGGATGATGGAAGAGGTGTTTTGTTATGATGTTATTTTTATAGACAGGGTTTAGATAGAGTAGATAAGAGCACTGTGTTATACCATCACAGCTTTATGTTGAAAAATATATATTTTCCAACTAAACATTGGGTTTTTTAGTATAAATTTCCTTTGGAAAAATTACATTCTGTGATACACATGTGGTAAGTCTACAGTACCTAAGTGAATTTTCCAGTTTCTTTTTCTCCATTCTGTGTCTTTTAATTTAGTTCACATGAAATAAAGTGGATGAAACACCCTGAACACCTATGATGGAGTCGTTATGCGAGATACAACAGCAGAAATGTTGTGCCGCTAGGTTTAAATCCTCATGTAAAATCTACCGGTTTGTCTCTCCAGCCAGTAAAAACAAGACCATCACCACAAAGACCCGTGTCTGTTGCCGAGCAAGGAGATGGTCTCGCTAAGTCTGAACCACTTATTAGCAGTACAGAATACCACACGTCGAAAAAACCGAGTTCAGCAATATAAATAACACACTGACCCTTACAAACGGGATCATGTTTTAAACTCTTTCTTGGAGAAGAGCAAGGTTTTTCCCTTTTCCACAGATACAGGATTTAAAACATTTCTATTACGTTTCTGCCTGCAAATCTTTTTTTAAAACCTCTTTTTAAAAGGCAGGGAAATAAAACAGACACAGGAATGAGACACGAAAAATGAAGGCAGAAAGCATGAAAAGTAGAATAACTCTCAGGCAGAGGTAAAAGCTGTAAAAGCGATTTCAAGAGGAATTCTGGTCAGATGTACAGATGTACGGTACATCTGTGAAATAATGCAGGCACGTATTCCCCTTATGACCAGGTTTTGCCAGTATCCTGTTTATGTGTTTCTGCCTGGCAACATCATATCCTGCTTCCGGGATTCTGCCTAAGTCCCTGGCCTGGGTTTGAGGAGACCAGTACATGCTGCCTGGTAGTTGGCAGTTTAGAAACTGAAAAACACTGTCAATGGCGTAACAACTTACCTGGCAAAAATAGCAACATCCCGGTATAAAATACTTCATTACAAGTTTAAGTCCTGCCTTTGACATTTTTCATGCAGAAATGTGCAGAAATGTTATCAGCAAAATATATTTTAGGTATCAAAAGAGAGGAAAATATTCATTATGCTCTTCTTCTTCTGCTTCTGCTGCTGCTGCTTCTTCTAATATTGCTGGCCAATTTTAGACAGTGCACAGTATCGAGGCTGTATAGTAATGCATCATATTTTATTTAGCTGATTTTATAAATGTAAAGGCAAATGTAAATAGTGCAATCCTGGCAGTAAAGTATCAGAGGTAAAAAATAAAAAATAACCTTGAGACGACTGTAGTATTTCAGTCATAATGCAAAACAACTGTTAAGCAACCTTTAGTGCCTGTTAGCGTTAACTGCCTCTGAAGTCCCCAGGCAGCAGGGATCAGGTTTAATAAACGCAGGGCAACGAGCCCCGAAGAGCCCCGAAGAGCCCCGAAGCGCCCCGAAGCTCTCCTGCACCGTTGCGCATTCTTCGGCATTCTTCGGCAGTACCGGCTGCAGTTCGGCAGGTGCGGGAGAGGGAGAAGCGCACGGCGGAGGCAGCGAAGAGCCGAGCTAGCTAAAACGATGAAGCGTAAAAGTTGACCTGTTACTCGAAATTAGACCGCAAAGGACCAAGTTGGTCGTGTTTGGGTGAGTTCTCTCCTTCATCGGGGGATTGAGGAGGATCATTTGTCTGCGGTGAGTGTGTTTTAGATGTTAGCTTCATGCTAACGTTAGTTTCTGTTGTCTTAACTGAAATGACAGCTAAATCTGAGAAATGACATGTACAGCAAAAACTCCCCACGGTAGGGCACAGTTTTAATCCTTACTCTAAGAAAGGGACATTTTATTTAATGTCTTCTTTTCTAGTCGTAGACCATGTTTGAGGCTCGTGTTACTTTAATTACCGTTAAGGTCTCTGATTTAACAGTCAGCCCGCAGTGTTTTTTTTTTTTTTCTCGTTTATTTCACCTCCAGTGAACAACTTGAATGATCGAGGAATCCTAAATAAGAAATACAATGAAAAAAGTAACAAATAAATAAGGGTAATTAATCCATGATAATTTAAACGTTGAAGCTGACCAAAAAAAAGGCGGGATTGTTGGTTCAATCAAATCAGAGGAAAAAAAAAAATCAAAATTATTACAGGCAAATGAGGTTTTTTTTCTTTCTCTCTTTTTCTTTCTGTTTAGGGAAGATGTGATAGTTTTGACGGAAAGTTCAAATTCCTTTTAGAAAAACAGAAGATGAAGGTTTTGCTGCCGGAAAATGTACTTCTGTGAAATGACATTTGGCTAGCAAGATCAATACATTTACCAAATAACAAATAAGAATTTCTGGTGATACAAACCAATAATAAAACCACAAGCTACAAAGCTAAATGTACAAGTGTTTCAGACTGAGCTTTACAATTCGCACAGTTAACATCAACATCAGGTTAAAACCTTGTCATGTAATGCTCAGCTGGGTATATTTGTGAATGATCTGATATGAGACTTCTCCTATTTTTGATTAAATATTTATGTGGTAATATCCATAGTCTGCTCCACTTACCCCTACTTACCCTACGTGATTAGTATCTAAGTATATTCTTTTTTCTTACTGCATTTAAAATGCCTGCCATGACATAATGTTGTTTATAAGTTCGGTAATAAACAAAGATGTAATATATTTTTAAAAAAATACAGAAAACACTAAAGTTAAAAGATAAATAAAATCTTTGCCAGGTTTACAGAGACGCATCTCACAAAGCGGATGTGGCACCTACATGTACATATCTCTGGCCTCATCTCTATAATATTTCATAGACCCTCTAACTGATATAATGATAAGAGAAATATATCACACATTGTTAAACAGCTACAACAGAACATATACTGTGCTAGAACGTAACAAATTAAAACCAAGATAAATGTGGAGGCAGGTATAAGTACAATACTGATGAAAGGAAAATATTGATTGATTTTTGAATTTTGATAGTTTCAGTCACCTATGCAAACATCAAAGTCAAAAAATGTTTTTTTTTTTTTTGTAGAAGTTTTTCTGTATATATGGCTTAACCTTTACCTTAACCTGACGCCACCCTTGCCCTGACCCCAACCAGTTATCTAACCATAGCCTAAGCTAAGCCCTAACCCCAGTCATGGAGGGGGGAGGAGAGGAAACACTGTTCAAAGGGGGAGCTGGTTTGCACAGGGAAGTGTAAGCGGGAGCAGTTAATGTAAGCAGTGCTCAGGTCACAGACAGAGCAAGTTTAGACCGGTTTCTTATCTTTACGCACAGAATTGGCCACAAAGACGGTGTAGTGGAAACATTTACTTATAATTTAAGATGATGGACTTGAGTGCGTGTGAGAGTGTTTCTCCTTAGATTTCTGTCACAAGCTGTGGATAAATATTTATTTGCAGAGGCTGATTGATCTCTCGTTTTCTGTGGATAAAGTTCTGTTGAACTGTGATGACATTCATGGCATCAGGAGCCAAGATGGCTCCGCTCATCATGTTTAATTAGTTCCACCTTTTCGTTCTCAGTCTCTTGCGCACGCAGCTGCTGGTCTCTCCGCCAGTCCATACAGCGGTGAAACTAGACACCTTCTATCTCATTCCTTTCACCAAAGAAATGGGAGATTTCTGAATTATAAGTCCTTATCAGAGCAATATTTTATAATTTAATCCGCATACACTAGAATTGGTGATTTATTGCAGTTATACTTTATGGTATCAAAGTTTTGTTTTTTTTCAAAGTCAGACCCTGTGCGTGACAGAGAGATGCTTCAGTGGGTGAGACAACAGGAACACTGCCGCTGTACGTGGAGGAGCCGAGGAGCCATCCCAGGACTTGCACTTGGACGTGTCCCCTTCTTCACGTGGATTTCAGATAAGTTTTAAAAAACAGTAAGAGTAAGAGTCCCCCTATTGAACTAAAAACAATGTAGTTAACTAAACTAAACAATGCTGACTTGAGTGAATTAAAATGTCTGTGGGATAATGCTGCAGTAGAACGGAAGAGGACAAAAACACGGGTCATACATTAGTTGAATTTAAACTGTACTGTTACCTTAACATTTACTGACATTGTGAATCTCTAACCAAGCTAATTAAAGTCTGCCTGTAAATTTGCATGTTCAGTAGATGAATGCCTTCAGAGAGGCTATCATTAGTAGTCTGCCCATTTACTGCACCTGAAAGTACAAAAACAAATCAGACGTGTCAGCCTAAGTCAGAGGAGAGAAGAAGAGAGAGGAAGTCGAGTTGGCTTTGTCCCACCTGGCAGATTTGAGTCATGTCATCAACCACAAGGGCCTGGTCTAACCCTGACACCTCAAATGTTGGAGAAAATGCAACTGCGGGTGCGGGTGCAGATGTGGAGGGGCTATTGTAAAAAGAAAGATGGTGTCGGTCGCTGCAGGTTGAAGGAGCAGCACAAGTGAAACCTTCCATCAGCGGAAACACAACCATGTCTTACAGCAAGACAAGTGCACGTCCACGAGAAAAGAGGTGACAGAAAATTACTTGACCCGGTCATGTTTCAGACACAGAGTCTATTACACAAGCATTTAGAGATGCAGTAATTAGTTGTTTAATCGATTAATTGATCAATAGCAAATTAATCCATGACTATTTAGATAATGAATTAATTGTTTAAATCATTTTTCTTTTTATTTGTGACAGTTTGCTACTTTTTTTTCAACTGTGTGTCTCACTGATACATTTTTAATAGTTTTTGGAAAACAATGGAGCTCTATGGCACAGAGGAATAAGATGAATCAGGTTTTGGATACACAGACAATACGTGTTAGCGGGATGAATTCATCGTTGTTTTGGTCTTTTCTTGGGTTTTTTTTTTTTTAACAATAATCAAAAGATAGAAAATGACCGGCCTTATCCTTTAACACTGAGTATCTGCCAGTACTGTGTCCAATCAGATACTTATATTTACTTAAGGACTGAATAAATTTTTATCAGACATATTGAAATATTTTATTTAGTTTTATTTTAGCTGATGCCAATCTATTAAAATATGCCCGGATCGTTGGCCCTGATACGGATACATAGTTCAGCGAGTTGCAGAGTTTTACTCGTATTTGAGGAGGCTGGTGTCCAACAATCATCAAGTCAGATTATTCCACTCCTGTGATTGTCTTCTTTTAATTTTAGGTCACTCGTAAAAGCAGCCACCGTCTTTTGATATTTTACTGCCTTTCTTTGTTCTGACGTCACAAGTTTTTCTTTGACCCGGTGCTGTTGAAAAGGGGATGACACGCACTGCAGTCTACCTCGGTGTCAAGTCTTAATACTACCACCAGATGGAGCCATGGTAAAAAAATAAAATAAAATTCATCACATAATGAATTTAATGAGAATGAAAGAGGAGACAACTATTACTGGTGTGATGAGCAGTCTGCAACATTTTCATGATTGTCTCATTGACTGTAAAGTCAATTGACATGAGGCAACTGGACTTGAGGTTCTTGAAGACGTTTCACGTCTTCTTCACTTCGAACTGACTGGTGGGGGCGCATGCGAGTTGTTGACCCACCCCTGCCATGATGTGAGTCACAAGGGTCACTTGAGTCATGGTGTGAATGGCTATTAAGCAGCCTGGGGAGGGATCTCAACAATGCATTGTAAGTGGCTGATATGTGGTGTCTCAGACCACCTCCTCTGTTTAGTGCTGGTCGTTCCAGTTTGATGTAGATGTCTTCTTACACTTCACTTTCAAACCAAAAGTCTTCTCTTTGGCTAAAATGTGTACATTGCTGTCCTCAAATGAGTGCCCCTTGTCCTGCAAATGCAGGTGGACCGCTGAGTCCTGACCTGAGGAGCTGGCTCCCCCGTGTCGTGCCATGCGCTTGTGAAGCATTTAGCATTTTGTCCCTAGGGTGGACCGGCTTCTGCCTCAGAGTGTCACTGGGCTTGACGTGTACAGGGATGCGGCGTTTGTTGAAGATCCTCCTGTTGTGTCCGCTGTCGTGTTCTAGAGTTCCTGTTGCTGCCGCCCCTAAATCAGTACCCCACTGCACTTGATGTCACGTCTTCCCTTCCCATCCAGTAATCCAGCCCTTTTCTCCCTTAAATGATATTCCCTTCACTCATTCATACATCCAAAGGACAGGAAAAAGCACTGATTAAGGAAAACGGAGACCCGTTATTGAGGGAGTTCTTAATCAAAGGTACGGCAGTATCACGATCAGTTGAATGCAATAAACAGTATGAAGACTTGCAAAAAATTTAACATGTGGATCTGCCTCGACAGTGTGTGCAACATCACTCCAGTCAGAGACTGTAGATTGAACAGATAGCTGCTGCCTTCAGATGGATGTAAGGAGAATCACCAGAGTCGAAAAGGCCTGCGGTATAGGAATATCAGTATAAGAATCACTCATATAACTTTATTCTGTCTTGTGCCATAATCCGAATGAAACTTTTGTGTCAGCTGGTTAAAAAACAAAACAAATGTCACTTGAGGAGTTAGTGATTTTAAAGAGGATTATATGGATGGGCCTCGCCAAGTTTAGTGACAAAAATATTTTGGAACAGAAGTGTGCAGACCTGCAGCTTCTCTGTCACAAGAACTGGCAAGAGCCATGTTATGGTGCTCGGTTGACATTGTCTTGTGAAATAGGCACGTTTGCTTTGACAACCAAAAAAAAAATCTTCGTCACAAACTTCTTTATCTTTTATTTAGAAAGGAAATGTGAGCGGTGCAGAATTCCACACAATGTGTTGAGCAACATGATGCAGATTTTTAATACTGTCTTGTGTGATGAACTCATTATAGCTAAGCCTGAAAATAGGATACCAACACATTAAACACATTTTTTAAGGTATTTAGACAAAACTCTAAGGCAAGCACACTATGAATAATATATTTTACCACCTATAATAACAGTAATACAATAGCAATCTGTGGTCTTTGCTTGGAGAATAAATATATTTTAAGCATAAGCTAGAACGGTCACTGAGATGAGTCATTGATTGCAGCGTCGTCTTCAACCTTTTGATACATTATTCAAATCAAACCCACATGTACACCCCAACCCAGGCTAGCTGAGCAGGGACAGTTTCTTCGACTCGACTCCCGGCTGATGGAGCTGGTAAAAGGGCTCTGACTAAGCAGCCCAAAATGGCACCTGTGCAGCAGGAATAGACTACAATACAGGGGCTTTAAGAGCCATTAAAAACAGAGGACTCATCTAGTTATTACAGATCAGTATCAAGGTCCTGTCACCAAACCTTGGTGACTCAAACGATGTGGATGATTAATCCTGTGTGTCATGATCACAGGGATTTATGTTGACGGGGCTGGACTTTGGATGTACTTCACAGTAGAATATTCGGAGGCAGGGGAGTCGGAGCCGGGGTTCGCTGCCTCACCAGCAGCTTTGTCAGATCTGTTTTGAAAGTTGATGGTAGAGTAAAGCAGCGAGGCAGGAGGGTCTGTTGCATTTCCTGTGTTTGGCTTCTGGGCGTGTTCTTGCATCTCTTGGTCAAATTCCTTTCAGTTAAGAATGAAAAATACAATTTGAACAGTTCACATCCAGTTTTAACAAAAAGCTCTAGCAACACATTGTTGTTAGCCATGTAGATAGACTTGAATAACAAACGGATTAGTGGGAGGAAACATTCATTCCAGGGCCCCTAGATTCAGTGGGTGGGGGGGGTCAATCTGGCGTTATGGACTAGTGCAAACGTCAGCATGGGAATGGGCAAAGTCGCAGTAGCTGATTTTAAACAGTTTCTAATAAAATACATTTAAAAAAACAAATTAAATGTGTGGGTTTTCATATCCACCTCTGATATCGTGTAACTTTTCTCAGTTTAAACTAACTTTATTTGAAATTTGTAGATTTCACTTCAACAATAAAAAGTGTGAGCCCCCAGACAAAACCAATCGTCATGTTTACCTGAACCCCAGGACATAAATGTGACTAGAAATAATAAAAGAAGCTCTGTACAGTTTAACAGATCTTTTTACAGCAGCCATGAGGGAAAATCAGGCCGCAGAAGGGCTCACGCTGAAAGACAGCCGAGCACAATTTCTGAGATGCCAGAAATCCGTCTGATCGTCTGAAAACCCGGATCGCTGATCGTTCAGGCGATTAACCGGGCACCATGACCCTCCTCAAACTGTACGACTAATGACAACTGTTTTACAGCTCGATTCTAAAATTAGTCGGGGGCGGCTGATTTGGGCCAAAAATCGGGTCGAATCTGCACAGTGTCTGCCCAGCTTTAATGGTCAGTTGATAACCGAGCCGCATCAGGACTGTCTCATTAAGCATGTCGCTGTGAGGGTAAAAACATAACGCTTCACCGTTGTTGGCCAGTATTGACAGTTTACATCTATGAAATCAGAGTCCCAGGAGTTCCCTCTTGAGTTTGCAACCCAAATAGCTAAATGTCTGGCATCATTCTGGTATGAGTAATCTAAGGATTGCTCAGTTTTTCTCGCAATATGAATACCACGTACAGTATACACCCACACACAAAGACATACATTTATACACTAACCTGTCTGATGTGCTGTGCTGCTGCTTCATTGCTTGTGTTTTCGGTATGTGAAAATCCTGGCAGAAAGTAAAGGAGGAGAAAAGAAACAAAACAAGCAGAGGGAAATAAAATTGGTTAATTTCACCCCTATTCATCAGATTGAGAAACAGTGGCCTCTGGTTTAGTTTTGTTGAATAGAATTATACTACCACAGTGTTTCCCTAGAAAGAGTAAAGATGATCAGATGATCAAAAGTTACGTCTAGTCAATGGTAACATCATGCAGTACGTTTGTGCAGGATAGAGATGTGGCTTTGTGTGTGTGCAACGTGCATGTGTGCATTTGCGTGTTTTGTGTTTTGTGTTTTGCAAACGTGATAATAACTCTTACGTTTGTAGATGATCGCTATTAGCACAAACAGCAGCAGCACAGCTACACAGACGATCACTATAACGACCACCTCAGAGCCACCTGCAGGATACCCTACACAACAAAGGAAACATCCAGCATCCAGTTAATACATGCCATTATCATCCAGAGCTGTCTGCGTTGAGGAATTTCAGAGGAATTTTACAGAAACCGTGAACTACATCTATCGCTCTTGTGCAGCAGAGGCTCACCATGACTCGCAGTAGTTGAGAGAGTTGAAGGAGCAGAAGATGTGGATAATGTTGGTGATGGTACTGAAAGCAAACACAAGTACATTTAAGTTGTACGTGAAAGCATTCATAAATTAACATCTTCTCAGCAAAGGACAGAAATCTTAAAGTAAATTTTGGCAAAACCTGGAAAATAAAAAAAATTTTGAGAAAAAAAAAAACAAAACAAAAAAACTCAAACTTAGAGGTTCGGATTCCACACGACTTTTTTTCCCTTGCTTCCTCTTCCTTGCAAAGGGAGTTAATACTGTATATCCACGGTTCCAATGTCTAATTCTCTGGTTCTTTGTTATAGAGACAAAGATGTCCATGTTGTATAATTAACTTTTTAAAACAATGACAATATGTACAAATATATATCAGTATGAAGTGAATTGAGTGAATGTTTGGCAATACAACTTTGTTGAGCATATACAAATTTGACATGCCACAGTAGTTTAAGCCCAGTTGTAAATAATAGAATGAAGGAGACTAAACTCCATTTATCAGCTTCACTTTCAGGGTCCTAGTATTGTCCATGTTGGCTCACCATCACACTGTCATGGCCTACTGGGACACTTAAATAGAGCAGAGCCATTTTCAATGTTATGAGTAACACCTGTGCTTTTCCTACTGTGACCAGTCAAAAAGCTTTTTTGCTTTCTGGCAGACAGTTAAATAAGTTACCACTTTTATTAAGTTGCCACCAGCACATTGTTGATTTAGCTTAGCATAGAGACTGGAAAAGAGTTAGCCTGTCCGACAGTATCAAAATCTGCCTACCAGCGCATTTTACATTTACACTTACACACTTACTTTACTCATTTGGCACACCCTTTGATCTTGAACCTAAACCTAACTAAACCTTCAGAGCAGCACCTCTATATGTTCATTAATTAACATGTGATATCGTGTTTGTTTAATCGGTAGAAAACCCCTCAGTGTAAAAGTGACAGTGTTTTGTGGGCAGGTTACTTGTCTGGCTATTTTTCTTGCCAGAAGCCTTAACTTCCTGAAGTCTGTGCTAGTTGCCTGGCAACTGCTCAGAGCTTAAAAAAACAAAAACAAAAAACAAAAAAACTGCAGCACATAGACCTCATATTAGCTTAAGCTAAACTTCACAATGCATTTTTACTGAGGACTAATCACTTTCAGTTGTATATGTAGGAATGTGAATATTGTTTTTAGACAGACTTTAAATTGCGAACCTGTACTTTCAGTATGAAATATAAAGCAGAAATAGTGAAACACTAATTCCAAAAACTGAAGACACTACATCTGTTTATGTAAATCAGTAGGAACTTAAGAACTGATCAGTTGTTAAGAGTTTTAGTTGTCGCTGATACAGTCCTGCCGTCACATCCCTGCAGCATGCTCCTCTGAAGAGGAAAGAAAAGGGAAGTGAAAACAGTAGCATAATTGGCAACAAGCGCAGGTGTTGTTACTGTAGACTGGGATGGGCGACATACAGTTGATTTCCATTTAAAAGAAAAATCAAATACTTCTACAAAGTGGCTAATCATACAAAGCAAATTACAGTACATTCACTGTAATTCATTAATACTTAATAAATATTTGACATTATAAGTGTGAAAAGAGTTAATAGTAATATTAAGAGCACAATATTTGGTTAGGGTGAAAGTTAAGGTTTGATTTAAATAACTAAAGCTTTTGCAAAATTTGAAATATTTTTAGTTTTTATATAATATAAAAAAAATAAAAATAAAATATATATATATATATATATAAATAATATGGAGGGGTTCATTTTGCGTTGAGGGATCGCACTGTGCACCATACAAAGTATCATTGGTAAAACAAGATTTATAGTGAATGGATTTGAACTGCAATTCTTGTTCGGTTGGACGTATGGAGGCAGCTCGCTTTCCCGGTGGCCACTGTTCAGCTGACTGACTTACTGTAGCGAGGCATTTACCCTCTCACTCTCATTCCTCTTGCATAACTATTTTCTCTGACAGTTAATGTTTTTCAGACTTCAGTTTTTTTTTAGCTCACCATTTGTTTTAACTTGTCATGAATTTATTTCCTCTGTGGCAGCAGAACATGTCGCGCCAGCCTTCAGAAACTCCCGCAGGTTAAACTGGACCAACCAAACACTTTTAAGGTCGATTAACGCTGAAAGACTCACTATAGATGGGCTTGAAAACGCTCACTAGCCTGGCAACATAATAAGGCTACAAATTACCCACAATACAACACTCTATAAAAGACCATAGTTACACTGATACTTTTCTCCATTCAATAATATGTTTTTAATGAATGAACAAGTAATTGTCTCATCCTATATTATAAGACAATCCTCATTTTTTTAAACCTAAATTTCCTGAAAAACAAGACTAGTTCAAAACCTAGTATGTGGCTGGATCACCCTTTATCTGTTTTGCTTCTTTCCTGCTCTTTGTGCTCACAAGTAATTTAATGCAGCCGAATTCCCAATAGAGCTGTTCTCATTTACATGTTTTACTGTTTTACAATGGAACATATATGAAATAGTGATTGAAACGCAGCCCATTAAGCCTGTATGTTAACCAGCAGTCACATCCAAGGCATTTCCAAGCTGCTGCTCTGCTGCTAAAATGCTGATTGTATAACCTCAACCGTAACCGTCTCCATACACATAAGTTAAAGACAACAGCTGTGCTGTGGTTTCGGCTATATTTACCTGAAAAATGATCACTCAGAGAGAAGGTTAGAAGCTCATTCACAGCTGTGTCAGTTGAGAAGCACAGCAAGGTGTCGCTGCAGAGGGAAAGCCTGACCTCGCACTTGTGGGGCAATACTGGCAACTCAGCTACGGAAAGTAGCTAATGTCTGTCCAAAAAGTCGCTAGATTTGTCGCTAGGTGCTTTTGTGAAGACAGGTCGTTTTAAAGGGTGTGAAAAGTCGGAAAAACTAGTGACAAAGGTGCTAAATTGGAAACGCTGCCTGTGAACACCCCCTTGATGAAGTAATACAAACAGTTTGCGCCATTTCATTTTGAAAGAGCAACGACCAATGGTGCCAATGGCATTCGCTGACCAGTGGTGTAACTTTATCAGTCAGACAGTCGGTCAGCCATGGACATTTGTGTCTGTAGATCTGGCCCCCCTGTTAGGGTCAAGCCAAAATTATTGTCTTATATTAGGGCCAATGTGGTATTCTTTCTCTCCAGAGTGGTGGAGAACCCAGCAGAGTTTTTTCGCTTCATTCGGTTTAGGCGTTGTGCAGAAATGTTTAGGTGCTGCGCCTAGGTCTTGTAATGGTAGGGAAAACCCTGATTTTGGGCTTGTTGTCGTGCTGCAGAATGTATTTGCGACCAATCAGATGCCTCCCTGGTGGTATTGTATGATGGATAAGAATCTAAACATCTACAGGGCCTAACATTTTTGCACAATTCTGTATACTGTATTTATTAAAGTAACTTCATGATATAAGATATAGGCCAGCCAGTAATCAAGGATCGCTGTAGCTTTTCTTGCTTGCCATCCCTCAATTAGCCCCCTACAATCTGAGCCAGGTTGAGATAACATCCATACCATAAAACAATATTACTCACCTACAGTCATGACGAATTTGTGGAAGAACGGCTTACTCTTTTTTTGGTCATTGCGTTCTGCTCCACACCAGTATGTCCCAGTGTCTTCTGTTGTAAGACCTCTCACTGTTATGGTGATATTTCGATTCATTTTGTCATCATTCATGGAAAACCTCCCAGGGGTCACGTTGTGCTTCGTGGTGCTTACTAGAGGTTTACATATAGATGGATCTTCTCCCTTACAAATGAATTTTTCAGAGGGAGCATTGCCTGGGTACTGACACCAGTATGTGAAATTCTGTCCAACTGTTGGGGATCTCGTGAAGTTAGTAATACCTGTAGATAGATACACAATAAATAAAACATTGGCAAAAAATAGTCATGGCTTAATATATGATTAGACCCCAGAGGCTTCAGATGTTGATTACTCACTTTTAACCTCCAGCTTTATTTTTCTGCATTTAACACACTGATTTGAGAATTCTGACTTCAGTCCACACCAGTAGACACCACCGTCCTTTGAGGACAAATTTCTGATGGAGATATTGGCGCTACTGTTGCTTTCTCTGAGGGTGAACCTTTCATTTGACCACGGAGAAGAATTTGTTGGTAAAATTTCCTGACAGGTGGCACCGTTCTCTTTGCAGAAAAAGTGAACATTGAACTTGTCATTTGTTGGGTAATCACATGTGATGGTGGTTGTAGCTTTGCTGTACGCAGTTTGATTAAATTGTTCCTGGTGTTTCTGGTCATCCTCTGCAGATTTAAAAAAAAAAAAAAAAAAGGATAAGATGTTAAATTTATTAATTAAATCATGACTTGTAATGTGTGCTTTATGAAAGTAATATATTAGCATCACCTTTACATTGAATTATATTTTTCATATCAATTTCACAAGGCGGAATTAACCAGCTGTTCCTTTCCCCACCACAAAAATTTTCTTCAGATTCTCGTTTTATTTTTATGTCGTCACACCCTCTTTTTGTGCAGTCCTTCCCTTCAGACGTGGCCTTAAAGTCTGTAGATCAAACAAAGAGAAAAGGTCAAATCTTATTAGATACTGAAACAGGATTTATACAACGTCCACTGAGTGGATCAATCAGTGGGCAACTTTTTTTGCATCAGTGTAGCCTTGAGATGAATCTATTTATAGTCAGTAAGAGAGAGGATTTCTTTCATCTTGTTGTTTTACAGCAATACTGCTGAAAACAACACATCTGCTGTTATTTTTATATTTAAGATAGTCTGAGACAATTATTAATTGCAATGTAAGGTAAGATGCAACAGAAAACAATAATCTCTGTGTTATCAGCAAGTGCTTGTACAAGCCATTGTTTCTGAGACTGAGTAAAATCCAACAATTTGAAAACATGGTGATAAAATAAATAAGGAATTTCCTAATTCCTAAAGGAATTGTATGATCAACATTTGCAATCATTGTTTACATGTTAAGCTTCAAGAAAAAAACAATCAAATTACAATGAAGTAATAATTATTAAAAATATTAAAATAGAATATATTATTATAATTACAATAATTATAATAAAATTAAAAAGCATCACTCCCTGTGTGCAAAGGGATTTTTGTCAGAAGTGACCATTAAAACCGGCTGTAAGTTGTATCAGATTCAAAACATCAGCTCTTACAGATACATATTCACATGAAATTACAAATAGTACCTTTGTGCTGGAGCATTTTGCGGGAAAGACTAAAACATTTTAACAGCCTTTATAGGTTGTATCACTGTTGTGCTGGATGGATGAAGCAGAAAATACGCATATTTAATTGAGTATTAGATATCGTAGACTGTTTTTGACCCTGTTAGTTTCAGTTTTTGAACCAGAGACTTAGACATGGTTGTTTTCTTAAGTCAGTGAGCTATTATTCAGTATTATGGTACAGTAAGACTGCTACCGTGATCGTGTTAAAGTAGTGAAATACAACAAGAGCGGTAACCGATACCACACTACAGGATGTGCTGAAATGAGAAATTTCGTAAGAGGTGCGGCTGCAACAGTTATCTGTCAAGTCTCTAATTAATAATCAGGCAGCTACTGTATCTTTTTACCTTTCATCAGTGAGAGGATGAGTAGAAGAAAACCTGTCATTTTGTTCATCTCGGCACCAAAGTCCTCAGTGAGAAAGTTTAACGCAAGCTGCTTTTGTCAGCTCCTCTTTGCATTTGTCGGCTGATCTTGTGTGTGTGCACAGCTGTATTTCCTGGATTTCTTCCTGTCCTCCTCCTCTTCTGTTCTTTCATTGTCACTGACTTTTTTTGTATATTACAGTACCAAGGCACGCATCATTTCTCATACCCAGCAGAGGTATCACTTCCTCCGAGAAGGTTATGTTTTCACCTGTCTGTGGGTTTGTTTGTTTGTTTTTTAGTTTGTTTATATTTCAGCAGGATTATGCAAAAAGTACAGAACCGATTTGTACCCAACTTGGTGGAGGGATGGGGCATGGGCCAGGGAAGAACCCATTAAATTTAGGTGCCAATCTGGTTTAAGGGGCGGATCCAGGAATTTTTCATAACTTTCCCTAACATTGTGAGAGAGGGCATTTTTCGCCTTGGGGCAAGTATGTGCTCTCCTGAGTGCCAGTCTAGTTTAACATGATAACATCTTGATCAACAGACTACACAGGTTCAAACCACAAAAACCGAGATGATTGTAAATGAATGATTGATATTATTCAGCATGACACATGTGTAGTACTTACATTTACCTCCACCAAGGAGGTTTTGTGATTACCCGTGTCTGCTGGTTTGTTTGTCAACAGCCCATTCAATTTTGGGTCAGATTCAGTTCATGTACTATGAATTTGAATTTTTTTATTCTGAAGTCTGGTGTATTTTCTTTGACATTGGTCTCGGCGGAGGTCTGTACTCTAGTGAGTGCATTTATAGTTAATGAACTGACTCTTATTGATGTGACTGCAGTGTTTTTATGATTGTCCCAGATTCTAGCCCATTGGTTATGCAGAAGTTTAATCTGTATGCAATTTATTAAAGCCTTCACCTTACCTGTAACACCTTGTTGACCGAACTTAGCCACTGGCCCAGAACTCTGCAGTGAGGGAATAAGAAAAACAACAATTTTAAAAAAAACAACAACGTACAGTTGGCAAAACCTAACCCTAGTTAGAGATGCTAAAAAGGAACCTCCAAGCAATGACAAGTGGCAGTCAGTAGTTAAACCGAATTGACATCACAGAATGCACAAATCACATACAGCATAAATGGTCAGTTTGGTTGATGGCAACGGTCGGAACGATCATGAGATCTGATTGTTCCCAATTCATCCTTGATGAGCTTGCTCTTGTTAACTTTTTGCGCTCATATTTTCATGTTAATTTCACTCGGTGACCCGCGTTATTAGAATGGATTAATATTGGTGAATAAAACAACTCAACCCTGTTTACTAAAAATGAAATGGAGGCTGCGAGCTCCAACTGGAGTCTGTTGCTACACTTGCATGACGGTGTATTTAAGGCATCGGTCTACTGCTCATTTTTGTGCCGCATTCCTTCTGACACACCGTTATTACACACAGCGGTTTCATTACACAGCAAAATTCAACGTCTGAGGTGCCTTTAGGGGAGTGGCTACACAGTGGCTGCTGCCATGGCCGACGCATGGTAGTTGCTCACTGCACTCACATTTGTGAGTATTTGCAGAGCGTTTGTCTGTGTTGTGTGTATTTACAGCATGTTTGTATATTAGAGGAATTGAGTAATTATTTATTAATTCAGCAAAGTAATTTATTAAATGGATATCGTTATGTATATAGTTTTCACATGATTGTTCATAATTTTTTCTATAAAACCTGTGAGAAAAAGAAACAAAAACAATATTTTATTTGTCCCTTTATTTAATTGCTTTATGTAATTTAATGTACAGGCAATGCAATGGCACAGTTTGTGTGATTTTTAGTCTTGATTTCAGTAGGTTACTGTAGTCTCTAAAAATTCTAAAATCTCATTGCTCCCTCAACATTATTATCAGCAAACCACAAATTATAAGCCATTTTCTCCCCCTTTTTTGTCAGTTGGTGCTGCTGTGAGTCCCGTGACTAAACCTTGAATCAAACAAAGTGAATAATGTCACACATCTTGTAATTTCTGTTTTTTTTTTTTAAATTTGTTAAAAATCACCCCACCAAAAGAACAACAAAGACATACATACAAAAGACTAAACAAAACACCTGCCCACTTCCCCCTCCCTAAAAAAAAACAACAACAACATTGTTTTCCTTAACAGTAATTCACACCAAGCAAGTTTCCTAGAGTATCTGATAAAACATAAATATAAATAAATATATCAACACAGAAATAAACACATTTATGATATGATGATTTAATGCAGTCTTTTCAACATACCGTCTCAGCAACTGGATTAGCTGTTTCCCTAAAATCTAGCAGGTTACCCCAAACTCTATAAAATTTTAAGGGGTTTGCCTCAATTATACATCATTTTTTTCATAATGAACACAGGACAACAACTTCCTAAATAACACAGATACAGCAGGGAGAATACGATCTTTCCAACACAGTGCAATACATTTATTGGCTGCTTTTGTCGCTATTCTTAGTAACGTTTTGCCAAATTGTTTGATTATAATCTTGTACTTTCTAGGGCTGTCCCGAACAATATTTTTTAGGCTTGGGAGCTTCAGTGACAAATACCCGCAAATATTCAAAGCTTTGACGTGCAGGTCACACTAACATCAGCCATGATTTTAATTTTAAAAAAAAAAGAAAATTCTGCAAGACAGCTAAACTGTTAGTTTTCAGGTGATTTGCCAGAATCATAAATTTGTGGTAGGCAAGTTTCCTATGGCATACCTGGCACTCGACTCTTAGGGGGTCATCTTCGAAAATTTGGAAGTTATTCCAGACACTTGACCTTTTTCGACATTTTGCTAGCATAGTTGTGACTTGCAAGCTTGTCGAGTGGTCACGTCACACTATCCAAGCGTCAGTGCTGGTAAGGTTATATGAGAGCTGTGACTGATGCACAGAACTATCGCTAAAATTAAATGTCCTTGTCTGAGAACAAGTAATAATAATTAGTGTTGATGCAGAAATAATAATGCTGGATAACTGTTTCTTACTTCATGAGCTATTTGGGATTTTTGGGGTAATGCCAAATTGGCGCTTCCTCATCCACACCCATTCTAGCACTACCGTCAGCCAGCCTTAGTTCTAATACCAACACGGTCATTTTCAGATAAGATCTTGGTCATTAGCCCTGTGGTGACACAGATGGAGTTTCCATGACCGTATGCAGGGTTTTATAAATAACGGGGTCCAAAAACTCAGCTTTCTAGGGGGGTTCGGGGGCATTCATGCATTTTAAGAGGTTTGGAAGGCAAAAATTGGATTACAAAAAATTTCTTTAAAATTAGACTGTGACAGTTATATTCCTCCTAAAATAACGCAACATTCAAATACCGATTTGGATGACAATTATCATGGCAACAGTAGAAGCTTCGAGGCCTTTGGGTCAGCCCTAGCACAGTAAGTCTGTGCCTGGTTTGAGGTTTTTAGAAAATGGTTGCATAGAAATGAATGAATTGAGAACTGTCAGGACTTAGTTTTCATCAGTGCTGCTGTGGCTTGTTGACATCAAGCGCCATCATCAGGTCAAAATTGTAATTTGTCCATTACTTTGGTTTATAACCAAATACTCACAACACTAAAGACGTTCCCATCAGCCTTAGCTGTACTTTGTGTGTAGTGTTAATTAAATGATGTTTGCATGCTAACATCCTATCATACATTATGACTGCTAAAAATCAGCATCTGTTTGTGAGCATGTTAGCATGCTAATGCTAGCATTAAGTTCAAAACACCGCTGTGCAGTACTGCCTCATAGAGCCGCGAGCATGGCTGTAGACTGTTTTTCTTATAATATCATTTAAAATAATTTTATAACTTGAACCATGGGGTGGTGCAGTGGTTAGTTAGCCTTGCGTGGGTTTCCTCTGGTTACTCCGGCTTCCTCCCACAGTCCAAAGACATGCAGGTTAGGTTAATTGGCAACCTGAAATTGCATGTAGGTTTTAATGTGAGCGTGACCCGTTGTTTGTGTCTATGTGTCGGCCCTGTGACAGACTGGTGGCATGTCCAGGGTGTACCCCACTTCTCGCCCGATGTCAGCTGGGATTGGCTCTCGCCCCCACGACCCTCAAAGGATAAGCATTATAGCTGCTCGATGGATGGATGGATGGATGGATGGATGGATGGATGGATGGATGGATGGATGACTTGACCATTGTGTGTCCTGAGAAATGAGCGTAATACTGCAGTGATTTTCATGTTTGCTTTGCTGATGGCACTCTGATTGGCCATCACTACAGATTTTTTCTGTCAAGTAATTACACATTACTAAGGGCTTTACAGCAACAAAATTCCTTATAGCCCCTTTCAGACAAGGAATACATAACAATGCTGGCTGCATCCAGGTGTTAAATTAATGGCTTTTACTCATTCATAGGTGATTTTTACTTTAATGTAACTTACTGCTTTATGTCATTGTTAGCATGTCCTGTCAAGGACTTGTCAAGGTTAGCATTTATTTCAAAGCACCACTGTCCATCAGTACAGCCTCAGAGCAGCTAGCATGGCTGTAGACTCTTAATACCGTAACCCGGACACTGAGTTAATGGATCATGCATTTATGAGTAAATTCCAGTAATTAATTATGTCTGGCAGATCCCCCGCGCACACACACACACACACACACACACACACACACACACACACACACACACACGGAGTACAACCATATGCAAAGATATGTGCACATACCTCTTTCTTGTTCTCCTCCATTTCTTGACTTTTTGAAGCCCCAAATCCTGGCAAAGGAGAAATGTATAAAATGTAAAAAAAAGGGAAGGGAACAAGGAAATTAACAAGCAAAAGAAAATAATAGGGATCGATTTCACCTCACAGATCTGGCTCATTCATTACCAGGACCATTCCTATACAACTGAACAGGAAAGAACTGACGGAGTTTACACCTGTTTGTATTTTCCAGTATCAACTTCCAGACATGAAAAAGGTAATTCGTACGTGTGTGAATGTATGTGTTTCGTGTTGTGCAGGCTGGTAAAGAAATCGTACGTCTGTAGACGAGAACCAAAATAAGAACCAACACAGCTACAGATATTACTGCAATAATGACTCCACTTAACCAAGAGCCACCTGCAAGACAAAAACACCATACAACCAAAGAACTACAAACCTTATTTAAACTATCATTAACACACACAATTCATCCATAACCGTCTGTGTTATGGGAACGGTAATCTTCACAAAAATGTTTTTCAGTTATGTAAACATCTTCCTCCTCCTCCTCCACTTCCTGCTTTTGCTTCACAAGGTTTCAGAAACCAAAGTGCTTTCTCACCATGACTCTCAGCAGATGCACTAGTTGACTGGGTTGAAGAAGTAGAAGATGAAGCAAGTTGATGGATGGAGGGTGTTGATGTAGATGGAAGTACTGAAAATAAATACAACAGATTAAAAATAAAATGGCAAAATAAACTCACCGAGCACTTTATTAGGAACACCTTTACACCTGCTTATTCGTGAAATTATGCAATCAGCCAATCATGTGGCAGCAGTGCAATTCAGAGACCCCTGCAGATACAGGTCAGGAGCTTCAGTTAATGTTCACATCAAACATGAGAATGGGGAGAAAATGTGATCTCAGTGACTTCGACTGTGGCATGATTGTTGGAGTCAGACGGGCTGGTTTGAATATTTCTGAAACTGCTGATCTCCCGGGATTTTCACGCTCAACAGTCTCTAGAGTTTACTGAGAATGGTGCCGGAGGAGAATTACCAGACTGATTGCAGCTGACAGAAAGGCTATGGTCACTCAGACAACCACTCTTACAACTGTGTGGAGCAGAAAGGCATCTCAGGATGAACAACACGTCGAAACTTGAGGCGGGTAGGCTACAACAGCACAAGACCACATTGGGTTTCACTCCTGTTACTGACCATGTGCATCGCTTTATGGCCACAGTTTACCATCTTCTAATGGCTACTTCCAGCAGGATAATGCTCCATGTCACAAAGCAAAAGTCGTCTCAAACTGGTTTCATGAACATAATGAGTTCAGTGGACTCCAGTGGCCTCCCCAGTCACCAGATCTGAATCCAGTAGAACACTTTTGGGATGTGGTAGAACAGGAGACTGGCAGCTTTAATGTGCAGCTGACAAATCTGCAGAAATCAGAAATAATGTGATGCAGTCATGTCAACATGGATTTGAATTTCAATGGATTTTTTCCAATGTCTGCTGCAATCCAGGCCAAAAAGAACTGAGGCTGTTCTGAGAGCAAAGGGAGGAACTACCCAGTATTAGTATGGTGTTCCTAATAAAGTGCTCAGTGAGTGTATAGAAAATTAGATATAAAATTTAGGAGGAAAAGAAGCTGCTAAAAAATAAAATAATTATGAAAAAAAAAAATAAAAAAAATAAAAGGAAATGGCCCTCCAGCAGGGTCTTACACTGAACAGTCTCTGTCTCACGGGGATAGACGTCTCAACTGTTGCATGGAATTCAACCTGCCACAGGTGAGTTTCACCATCCATCAGTTAGCCTCCTACAATCTGAATGGTGTTAGACTACATCCAGACCATAAAATAATGTGAACACTTAACTAGAGTCATCACAAGTCTGTGGAAGAACGGGTTACTCTTTTTTTTGGTCATTGCGTTCTGCTCCACACCAGTATGTCCCAGTGTCTTCTGTTGTTAGACCTCTCACTGTTATGGTGATATTTCGATTCATTTTGTCATCATTCATGGAAAACCTCTCAGGGGTCACGTTGCGCTTCGTGGTGCTTACCAGAGGTTTACATATAGATGGATCTCCTCCCTTACAAATGAATTTTTCAGTGGGAGCATTGCTTGGGTACTGACACCAGTATGTGAAATTCTGTCCAACTGTTGGGGATCTCGTGAAGTTAGTAATACCTGTAGATAGATACACAATAAATAAAACATTGGCAAAAAATAGTCATGGCTTAATATATGATTAGACCCCAGAGGCTTCAGATGTTGATTACTCACTTTTAACCTCCAGCTTTATTTTTCTGCATTTAACACACTGATTTGGGAATTCTGACTTCAGTCCACACCAGTAGACACCACCTACCTTTGAGGACAAATTTCTAATGGAGATATTGGCGCTACTGTTGCTTTCTCTGAGGGTGAACCTTTCATTTGACCATGGAGAAGAATTTGTTGGTAAAATTTCCTGACAGGTGGCACCGTTCTCTTTGCAGAAAAAGGGGACATTGAACTTGTCATCATTTTTTGGCTGATCACATGTGATGGTGGTTGTAGCTTTGCTGTACGCAGTTTGATTAAATTGTTTCTGGTAGCCGTGATCCTCTGCAGATAAAAAAAAGAGAGGTAAAAGATGTCAGATTTTATGAATGATATCGTGACTGGTAATGTCTCACATTTGCATATATGATACTTTAGATCTATTAAGTCTGTTATCATCAAACTATGGTTAGTGTGCTTGTGTGGGATAGATGTATATAATGTAAAACCAAAATACAGGCACATGTCTGAACTGTCTTTCAATGCATGACGTTTGTTATATTTATACATAGGTTATACTTTCACCTGTGTCTCTTTGTGGGTTTGTTTATTTGTCAGCAGGATCACCACAAACGTGCTGAGCCGATTTGCACCAAACTTGGTGGAGGGACGGGGCATGGGTCAGGGAAGAACCCTTTAAATTGTGGTGCAGCTCTGGTTAAACGGGTGAATCCAAGAATTTTTTTCATCACTTTCATTAACATTGCGAGACTGAGCATTTTTCGACATTTTCGTCTGAGAAAATGAAAAAAGCTGAGTGCCATGCTAGTTTAGTCATGCTTTAACAAACTCACTCTTTCATTGACAGATAATAATAATTATAAAAGTAACTTTATTTGTACTAAGCACTTTTCTTATGAAAGTTATAAAGTGGTTTAACAAAGGACATGAGAGAGAGTAATAAAAAAAAGATGGGGCATTTCTTACCCTCTGTTTCGATTTGTGGGTCAGATTCTTAGTGAAATTTACAAGAGTACCCCCCAAAGTCATCACTTGTCAGTTGTTTGATGGCCACCATGAGAGCTTTGTTTTTTTTTAAATCATGGTACAGGGAAATTCTCGCTTTGTCTTCCCAGACATCCTTTTGAGTGTTTGGTTGTTTTTCTGGGAATAACTACGTCGACGATTCGATCTTTTCCATTTGTTTTAGGATATTTACAGGTGAATTCAACCAGTCCTTCTGGGCGTCCTCTTACTTCAGATGAGGCTTCACAGCCTGTTGATCAAAGAGAAAACTTCACAATCCGTCTGACACTCAAACAACCCCAGTGCTGTAGTCTGAATAAAATCTCTATCAGCAAAACATACACCGTCTCGATCACCCAAGGAAACAGGCTTTCTGGGTTAATCAGTAGATTACAGAGGGGTTCAATTAAACTTGTCGATTGTGTATTTTTATTCGTACATAATTTTACTTTATTTTCTTGTAATTTCAGAGAAACATCCAGGAAAGCCTCTGCTTGCTAAAATCTCAGTATAGATTTTGTAAAGACATAGAATTTATAGTCATTTTTATTGTTTCTTACTCAGCAGAACTGTCTTTGCTACACTACTATGACCATAAATTATATGTAATTTAAAAAAAATTGAAGCATATTAATGATCAGCCCTGATTTGCCTGATTTGAGTTGAGTCTGAGTCCTGATTTAATTTTTCTGTGCATATTTGTGATCGTGTTTTTTGGCGTATCATTAATTTTTTGGTACAACTTTAAGCTGGGTGTTGCTGTCTGCTCTGCCAAGTGCTGCCACGGTGTCTTTTTAGATTCAACCACCAGGAGTCACCAAAGTCAGTTTTTTTTTTAATCCCAGTGGCTTTAATATTCGGGATAAAAATGGAAATAACTCATCATATTTTTAGTTTTGTATTACATTTTTTTAAATTGTCAAAGCAAACAAACAAACTTAACATATCACTTCACTCCACCAGAGGTATATTTCATGTACTCAAAGTATTTCATTAATTACTGTCTTTCATATATGTATGTGAGTAAAACTGAGAGCCAAACAAATGTCTATTTAAAAAAAAATGCAGTACAGTGTGTTTTGAAACTGTCGGACTTCTACATTTATTGCTGGCTGTAATGAAGTACATTAACTTAAAACAACTGCCTCAAACCGGTTCACAGAACATGTTGATAATGGTGTATTTTGTAGAAGCAAGGTAGTATAACATTTATCAGTCTGTAACATGAGTAATCAGGGAGCACTAATCGTTTTATCTGTCATCAGTGAGAAGATGAGTAGAAGGAAGCTCTTCATTATGTTGGTTTTGGATGCTGATGTCCTCAGTCAGATTAGTTACCTCCCAGACAGTTATTTCAGTTTCCTCTTGTCAGTTTGTCTCTACAGCCGGTTGGTCTCAAAGGGTCGTGTTTCCTGTATCTATGTGTTATGTGACCTAAAAAGGTCTTGCGCCCACCTTCTGTCTATCCTTCCCCTTTTGTTTCTTTATCATAATTTCTTCTTTATTATACCTTGCTTCTTGGCAGTAAATAGGAAACGGGTGGTGAGAGAGAGAAAAATACACTGTGGATTAATAGGAAGTCCCTGACACAACATGTCAAAAATAATAGAACACTACTAGTAATAATAATAATGATGGTCATGAACTTTATTTGTGTAGCACTATTCATAGAAGAAATGCAGCCCAAATGCTTCACAATAAAATAAATTACATGCACAGAGTGCTTCACATGAAAATAGGGATAAAATTGACATTTAAACAGGGAATCAAAATTTCATTATTATTTAAGATAAGTTCTGATACATAGAATGCATTATCATGAAGCAAAGTGCCAAATAGTCTGTGTCAAGAAAGTCCTAGCTAAAGGCTAAAGTGAAGAGGTAAGCGTTGAGGTTACTTTTAACAGTATTTGGCGAGTTTGCTTCCCTGATATCTATAGGTAGTGCGTTCCATATCTTAGGTGTGTAATTGACTAAGGCTGCATCCCCGCTGTCTTTTGGTTGTTGCTGGGAACCTCCAATGAGCCGGCAGCAGATTATCTCCGTGTTCTTGAAAGCATATAGTTAACAAGGGAGTTAACAATGTAGCTTGGCTCTAGCCCATCAAGTGCTTTGTAAACGAGGATGAGGGCTTTAAAATCAATTCTAAATGTTTCAGGAAGCCAGTGCAGGGCAGGTGAAACGAGTGATTTGCTGTCTCCTCTTGGTTCCTGTTAATAGCCAAGCTGCAGAAGTTCGGATGAGCTGAAGTCTCTGTGTTGTCTGTGTTTTTTGTGATTTTATACAGAATCTACTGCACAGTTCTTAAATCTACGAGTGAGTGTACTGCAGCTTTTCAAGTGTGTTAATGGCAGGAGATATTGTTCATTTGATACTGGAAGCTGTCATAAGCTAACAGAGCTTCACAGAGAGATGTGGGAACTGACAACAGCAGCGGTGATGACTATGAACGTGATAGTAATGATGATACACACCCCATCATCTAGTTTTTTTTTTACAGCACTGCATCATCAGCTTTACCCAGTTAGGCTGTTTAAAGCCAACAGAATGTGAATCACACTGCATTTCCTGCCCACAAAAACCCAGCAAACTGCCTCAGGCTGAGAGGTGATTTTGGTGTGATGGTATTGCTGGATCACATGATGCACACGGGACCAAAACACTTTTTTTCTCATACACAATAATGACAAAAGAAACAGCTTTACAATCATGAATTATTATTTCTCAGCATTACAAACACTGATATCATCATAATGTCGTCCATCAGTAAATGATTTTATACCATTCATTTGTGCAGATAGTAAGTCCACGCAACTAGAGGAAGTGTGTGATGCACATGCTCTCAACAGGCTTGGCTGGAGAAAGATTAGTGCTGTTGGCCAAAAATGCAAATTCAAACTTTTCTCAAATTATTTTTTAAAGAGGAAATGAAAAAAAACAACCTACATTTAACACATGAAATGTGCAGACCACTAATTTGTTCACGTGAAAATATCTGTGAATCGGGAATGTTGACAAACTGAATGCATATAGGCAATCTGTCATTAACACAAGGAGATGCTGAGACAATCCCACATAAGGTCAGCAAGCCTTAATATTGTGCACAAACCGTTTACCACCTGTAGAGTGGTGGACCTGACTACTCAAATGTTGAGAAGGTCTTCCCAAGAAAAACAACAGTAAGTGCCCCTAAACAAAACACATGAAGTTTACATTCAAGTGTTCGAAGGAATTATGACTTTTATCCGTCAGGAGCGTTCCCGAACCTTTACCTGTACCCATGATGACAAAGTTCCCCTAAATTCAATTAAGTTCCAATTTCAACCTAAACCATGATCTTTCCCTAACCAAGTCTAATTTGTGCCTATACATAATGTAAACCTTAACCATAGTGTTGTCACATCATGAAATGATTTATTTTTCTACAGTGATTTGTAACAACAAATTTTGACTTTCAATTTGGAGGATTTGTTGCATTTGATTTGATTTGTTTGTTCTTATCCAAGAACATATTGGAAATGGGGGGGGGGTGAAGAAAGCAAAGAGAACACAGAATTAAAAAGTATGATGAGTCTTGTTGTTTTGCTAAGTGGAGACAGCAAATGATTATTCAGTCAGGGATGCTTACTGTATTTCAAAGAACTGACCATATATAGTAAATGTTGTAAAGTTAGATTTGTATGGAAATGGCTCTGTTGTTTCGAGCGAGCACTCAAAGAATCCGAGCAGTGACGAGGATTCTGCTGAGAGACCAAATCCCCCTTGATAAACACACACAGGCATTAAATCTAAGTTCAATCAACAGCACCAAATACCACAAAAGGAGGAGGTCGTGGTGGTGGACTGAGCTGTGGCAGAGGACGGTGTTGGCACGAACCTATCAGCAGAGTAACAGTGAGGGAGTGTCAGTTTATAGTGTCCGCACTGTACACCTGCATGAATAAATTGGATGGTACTAGCCACACAGCTTATGAGCCAATCATCGTGAAGCATACTGAAAACTGCCGATGCCACTCAGCCACCAGGAGCATCTTCGGTGCTCTGCCTAAACTAACTGTATGCTTCATTTTTCATTATTCATATAGTAATCTATTCTTTTCAGGTAATCAATTATTCATTTAAGCTATAAAATTGTACATAGATTGCACTGCCCATCTGGAGCAGACAGGGGTTCAATGTCTTGGTTTAAGGACACTTCAACACACTGGTATCCAACCACCTACCATTGGGGGCAAAATAGACACACACAGGGATATGCAAGGCACTGACCAAGCTCCTGTTAATCCACCGGTGTTCAACAACAGAGCGTGTGATTGTGTGAAGCAAGTGTGTGGTAATTAAAATATGATTCGATGGTTGCAGAAGAAACCATTAAAGGAGCATCCTGCAGTACGTTCTGGCATCTGCAGCACCAGAAAGTCCTCACACTGACCTCCCCACACACCACCATATTGTGTTGATTGAGCTGAAGCCTACGATTTAAGGCCGTCTCTCACAACTAATAACACAGATCATTTTTCTTGACAATCCTCTCTGGATATCTTGGCCCTGTGGACTGGGAGGTACACTCGCCTCATTTTGAAAAAAGCTAATGGTTTTTGGCCAGTGCTATGGGTTTGGAGTCTGATAACGTATGTCATCTGCTCCAAGTGAAACATGGAACAATGGCTGAATGTGTGTTAATGGTTTATGAGTGTGTTTGCGAATCTGGAAAGAAAACAGAGATAAGATAGAGATTTTATATGGTTAGGGGTCTGCAGAGCAAATCCAAGTGCTCCAACACACACACATGCAGGGTTGATTGGTGTTTATAAAGACTGGCTGTGATTTATTGTGATTTATTAGTTATTTATGATCTGTTGGTGGAAAGAACATTTACAAGGGCGACCGAACGAGCTGAATGAGAGTGATAAACTACAGACTACAAAGAGGCCAGCAACCTGATACGTGATGGGGTTTTTTTTTAATGTATTTTTTTTGTTTGTTTGTATTTTGTTTGGTGGATTTGTTTTCCTTTTTTTGTGTGACTACAGGTATGTTATACCCCATTATCACCCCAAGTCCAGTTGTAAATACTTGAAGATGGATAGTGACCAGATTACACCCCCAGAGCCCAATCACAACAGCCTTTCGTAGTTGCCTTGTTAAAACCATGCATCTCCATGATGTCAGCAAAGAAAAACAGCTGTTGTCAGGTTTTTCTGTGAATATATTTTTCAGATCCAATTGGTTTTTAAATTGTTTTTTGGCTTAAGAAGTAGGAATGTTTTCTCAACTTATAAAGAAACACTTAATCCTTAAGTTTTTCAGAAAAAAGTCAAAATCACCAAATTTGGAGATGCACTGTTTTCAGTGGAGAGTGAGGATTTTATAAAAGTGCAATTTCTTATCCAAAATCACTTCATTTCAGTGGGAATTGTGGCGACTTTATACTTCTACGAGGAAGTGAAGTTTAGTCACAGAGAGCTTTGGAGAAGCCACAATGGAAACGAGTGGCGCTCCCCTCCGTCTCCATCACTCTTCTCTACTTCCGGTAGAGACAGTCAGTTTTGTGGCTAGGTCATTTTGATTTTTCAATTTGGTCATGAGTCTAATGTTTGCAGCCCACGGTGCTGTTGCTCCTACATTGCTGTGTGTACAATGACACAGCTAAATAAAAAGGGCAGTGATTCAACTGACAAAATGAGAGTCGACTTGGGGTCTTCTCGACTGATGACTCGATTCATCACCTCTTATGTTGCAGCCCTAATGGAAAAGGTGAAGTAGGGGTGATTAGCATGTTTCTTCAACTTTGGTAAATCAGTCCATCTTTGGCGAACATCAACACGCATATTTGTGCTGTTGACCAATGGCAATCCATCGATACTGACCTATGAGAAGACAAAATGGACAAAGTTATGATAGTAGGTGTGGGCAACCATCCAAGTTTTATTTATTTATTATGTTTTTATCCAAAATAAAAATACACCAGAGCTACAAACAATTCTTAGAACATAAACTATGGGCTTTAATATACAGTACATATATCAAGAGTAGGTTCTTTCATTCAAGTACAGTGGGTATATGTACCATGCAGTTTTATATAATCTCTTGAATGAGAAGCACAAAAGAAGAATAGAAGTTATGTCTTCATATCTATTTTGCCAAGAATTAAACTAGCCACAACTAATGATATAAACAATTAAAGTGCAACAGCAAATACGTTTTTGCTGACTGGATTCTCTGCAGAGGTGATGTCATTTTTGATTGATTCCCTACATTTATTATCAGCAGCGGAGCCGCCAGGAGGTGGTGTGGTTGAATGGTGGACATACCAGGGCTCATGTCCAGGTTCGGGAAAGATGGTGGTGTTTGTTAAATGTAAATAATCACGTTGCGTCTGAAGTCAGTGTGAACTTTTTCTGTATTAAACCAGAAGTGCTTTGAGGGCTTAAACATAACCATAAAAAGTTTAATAATACGTTCTCTTAAACCTATATTTGTATATACAAATATGTGTATTTATATGTACACGTGTATATTAATATATCCATGTTTGTGACTTGACAAATATGTAAATCACCAGCATATCGTCGTCATGTCAATAGAAAACATAACCCCGTTACAATTACGTTTCCTAAAAAACTGCTGTTGCACTTTAGTTGAATAAAAACGTAATTCCTAGGAGACACGGTTGCACAAGTAGTTACCAACTCATCACACTTCCAGCACAAACTATTTTGTGAGGATGAATGAGTAAATTTCACTGTGCCACTTGCTGGCGAGACCAGTCAAGAGTAACATCAAGCACAACAAGCATTGTTCACCCCTGGTGCCATCCCGCGTGTGCAACGTTGCAGGAACAGCTCAGAGTTTCAACAGACCTTGAAACTGCAAAAGCGCTGATGCATCTCCCATCATGCACAGAACACCAGCACAAGAACGTTAACAGGTGCCAGCTTTGACATGTTTTGGAAAACGCGTCAGTCAACTTTGTCACACAGCAGTCCATGAGTATTTAGCACATTTTAAGGTTTAAATGTCTCCAGTTTGATTGCTGGCAGTTAGTTTGATGATATACTGTATAAAAGCAGAGCAGGCAGGAGAAGTTGAGGGCCTTTTCAGTTTTGGACGCTAAGTGTGAGGCTGTGGCTATTTCCTGGAAGAAGTACGTACCATTTCAGACCTGGTAAATAGTGACCCGGAAAAAGAATCTCTACAAAAGGTTTCTCGGTTCATTTCTTTTGGCGCACCAATTGTGATGGACAGAAAGATGAACAAAAGAATGATGTTATAATGAGAGACAAGTCTTAATTGGCATCTAGCATTTGAAAAGCAGAGGAGATGTCTGTGTGACAGGCTTACACTCCTGTATAGTTACAAAAAATGTCTTATGGTAGGAGAGAGTGTAGGCGCTTTACTGTAAAGTTTGATTGATGAGGGTTAATGTTATCCTGGAGTTAGGGGAGCTGTAGTGTGTTTACTTTGGGATTTAAAAGCCTGTCAGTAAGAAGCGGCTGCAGGGTGACCCCCTGTAAATTCCACTCTGTAACTGTCAGACACTCATTTATCCAACCCGCAGGTCTAAACCCACCCACCGATTGGCTGACAACAAGGCCAGGTGCTCTGTGACTGATGTATAATGTGGTACATCCTTTTTAAATAAATAATCCTGCAATTTGACTCTCACCCACGCTGTGTTACATTTCTGAAATGGCACTAAAACAGGCAGAAATTTTTGCTTTGAGGATTCATCTTTTTGTTTGTTTCTGTATCATTAATTCACTGAGTGACCTTGTTAATCTTCATAGCTGCTCTTATCAGGTTTCGAATTACTTTTGTGATACAGTTAGAATGAAGCAGATAATACAGTATAAACATTTTCATCACTAATGGTGGGAAATCTTCCTCCATTTATGCCAAGGTTTTGAAATCTCTAAAAAGATGAAGTCTTCCCAAAGATATAACCAGAGTAAATTCCTCTTTTTGAAGTAATGATATGTTTTAACTCCCTCCCTGAAGTATTTCTGTCTCCAGAAACACTTGACGAGGAGATTAGTTTACATGCTACTGTGTATAAACTGAGACATTTTCATTAAATACAATATCATTGCAAGAAACAGAAGAAGCCTGACCTCTTTATTTCACATTTTAGCTTTTCAGTAGGGCTCCCACAGTGCTTAATGGAAAAAATGCCATTAACTACTCTTAAACTGACATTATCACTTTCTAATGTCCAGTGCATTATAGGAGATTTTTTTTCCCTCTTTTTTGGGGGGGGTATTTCTCCACTTTCGCTCAACCTGCCTAGCGTATATACTTCTGCTACCGTAACTTTTCTACATTTCCCAGAATTCTTTCTGAGGCTATAGCTGGCGAGGGAATTGCTCTCTCTGCTCTGGTCTTTTTTCCTCTGCATGTATGATCATAAAATGTCGGTACAAAATGGCAGCTCGAAAAACAAGCTCGGACTGACACAAGTTACTTATAAGATTGCCTCAACCAGACATCAGAAATCTTCAGTGTTATTCGAGTGAATGAGAAAAATAATGAAAACTATAAAATGGTTTAATGGTTTTATTTATTTATGTGGAGTATGTATTTGGACGTATAGAGCTGAAAGTGCATCGATCATCCCTGGTTCTGGTAGTAAAAGTCTAATTCATTTTCCCCATAGACAATGTAAGTTGACTTGCAGTTGGAGCTCCTCTGTGGCTTGGATGGACATGAAACTTTTCCTGTTGAAAAAGATTAATAGCTGTGTTAGAGAATATCTGATTCTTTTATAAAATCTCAAAGGCACAAGCCCCCGGATGTAAAAACTTCAGGGAAAAAGTTAAGTATGATTCCCAAGTGCGTTTTGGCAAAAAACAACGTCCAGTTGCAAAGCTTCAAGTTCTGTTACGTGTGCTGCTACTATTTGTTGAAGAAATGGATTTAACAGCCCTCAGCCTGTGCTTTTTGGTTCTGCGTCAATTTCGGATGAATTAAGCAACTATGGCGCCTTCAATGACGAACATCACTACTGCTCTGATTTGCCACTGTTACTGGCTACAGCAGCAGAGGCTCATAGGTCTCGTAGTATTTAGACCCATCCACCACAGCAAAGTGATACATACAAACATACACCTGTAGGATTGTTACATTATCTGAGTAAGTCCCATGTTTCTATGTTAAGTAATATTTAGGCAGCTGTGTCTAAATGTTATGTTTCTTTACAACTAAACTGCAACAGCAAATACGTTTTGTACTAAACATAATCATTGACTGGATTATGTTCAGAGGCAATTTTTTTTTTTTTTTTTAATGAATGAAGCGCTACATTTATAGGCAATAAAAGGACTTTGGTTAAGGTTTGGGAAAGATGGTGGTGTTGGTTAAATCCAAATAAACAGGTTTTGCATGAAGTCACTGTGAACTTTTCCTGTATTAAACCAGACCAGGATCTTTGCCAAACCTGAACCGAGAGCTGTGAGAGTCTAAACAGAAACATGAAAGCGTTTAATGAAGCTGGAGTCACTGCCGGTGGATGTTGTGCTGCAAGATCAGATATTTTGGCAGAAAATAAATACACTGTCTGAGAACATTTGGCCGATGAATTCAGTATCAACATATTTGCAACTTGCAAAATAGGTAAATTAACAACATTTCCTCATTACGTTTATTGAAAACAGAATCCACTCTGTTAGGTTTACTTCAGATGTATTTGCTGTTCCAGTTTAGTTGTATTGAAACCTAATTTCCAGGAGACAGTGTTGCACTGAGGATGTTGTTTAAAGCTAAATACAGAGCAGATGAAAAAACTTCTGGAACCAGCGGCTCATCACACTTTGCAGCTCTATAACCATCATGTTGATTTGCTAAGTAGCACAGACTGGATCATTCATCTCTCGGTATCTCTGTCTTATTGTTATGTAGTAAAACAAGAACTAGCTGCTATTCATTTGTGATGCTCTATGATGGATGTGATGTGCTCCTGTTCCTCTCTTCTCTTGTTCACTTCCACAGTGAGGTCAGAAGTCGCGGTCGTCTGCAGAATATCGGCACTGTAGCTCGAATAAATTCACCGTCTCGCTCAACGACAGTTAGGCAGAACCGGTGATTTGCTGACACAGAATTTTATTCCGAACAGTCTGCGTTTTGTTGTTTAATTATTTTAACATCACTTTTTTCAAATGAAGAGAAATCTCAGTGTGGGATGAAACTACACAAATAAAGCACTGCCAGTGTACTGCTTCGGTTTATTTGTGTTTAATAATATTTGTCAGTTCTTGCCCAATGTTACTTAGCAACAAAATATCCTGTAAGTATCGAAGGAATCACTGCAGCTTAAAAAAGATCAAAACCATCATAATGTCATGACTCTCTTAGATAGACGGCTTTGCACGGAGCCATAAAATCTCCAGTCGGCAGTTTGAGGCCCTTTAAAGTGCTGCTCAGTTCCTCTTTGAGATGCTTCATGTGAAATGATAAATAATGTCCGTAATCTTTTTTAATCTTTTTCTCAAAGTCAGTAAAGCTCAACAATTATGATTGAATGACCATAATAACAGTCAAGCTAAAGCACTTACAATCTTCAAGATAAACACATAACATAGACAAACATTGGAACTCTGCTTGTTAGATAGAAATAACTCTCATGTCCTGGAGCCCATCTGATACTTGAAAACTCTTCAGCCTAAACTGGTGCCCAATTTGGTCAAGAGTTTTCTGCACAGATTTTTAGTTTTCAAAACATCAGTCGAACAGCACAACAGCCTCCACTGCAGACAATCTGTTTACCTAGCCTGATAATCAGACTGAACTGCCATTTTGTTTCACTTTATTCATCCAACCTGACGTCATGCTCATGTTAGATTTCTGTTTTGGAGGGGATGTTAGTTGCTTCGTTTTGCCCTAACCACTCAGTAGTGAGGAGTCAGTATTTCTAGGACCGAGTGTTTTGTTTTTCTGTTCCACCTTCTGCTTCTATCGCATGTTTTTATCTTCTCACTTTAACTTTTTACTGTTTTTGTTTTCTATCCATCAGCAAGAATTGATGATGCTCAGCAGGGTTGACATAGACTATCCATCCATCCATCCATCCATGGCCACTCAGTTTGTATGTGTAATACCCTCCCTCTGTTTTTATGAATGAGTGAATGCTTCTCAGGTGACATCCCGTCATGTGTTTTTGCAGGTGTTGACAATTACAAAGTGTGAGGAGGGTCACCCCCTCATCCATCTCAGCAGCACCAACATTATTTCTCATCCCAGACCCTGAGTGTGCCATACGGTTATTGTGTTGACATATGTACTATATTCCATATACTGCAATGGAGCAGCAGTGCAGTAGTACCGTAGTCCCTGAGACAGCAGAGTGTAAGGGTGTGAGTGGAAAACTCCAAAATTCAAACCTTCATTTGTCAGCGAGCATCCGTCCTGCTGAATGGCCCTAACATCTGACCTTTAAATGGCGTAAAAAGAAAAGTTCATCCACTATTACCTTATATCCTGGAGATGGTGCAGGACTGACCTATTTTCATTTTAACATCCCACCCGCGGTCTTCTAAGAAAGAAACAAAAGTGCTATAAATTGATCATGTACATGTACAAAGAATCTAAAGCTGTATCGAAATACTTTTGTCATAATAGAATAACTAAAGGAAACTCCGATTTGTGAATTAGAAGAGGAGTAAACTGTGCTGGTGGTCTCGGCAGTTTTCTAGAAATGCCATCAGCTGTTGTTCATACTTGAATGTTGTGCTTGCTTACATTTGATCATCTTTATTTCCCAGTTGAGAGGCCAGGTTTTAAAACATTTCGGCGTCTCCTTCGACGTTGGATTGACGTTCATCGGTCTAATTAGTTGGGAGAGAACTTCTATAAAGTGCTGGACAGTGCAGACCTGTTACAGACAAGTCACCCACACATATTTAATTTTTACAGCTGTAGCTTTGGTCAGATGTGTAACATTAGAGTACAGTACAGTACAGTAATGTGTCCCTCTTCTATCTCAGATACACACAGTGAAAATACAGAGCTTGTTTTACATTCAAAGGGTTGTTGAAGTTTTTGGGTGTATAGGATACAGGTCTCTCTCCTCAGCTGTAGCATATTGACACTTTGCACAAACAAATTTTTTGGGGGTCTTGTTGGGTTAAATTTGTCCTAAAGTAGGTTGTTTTTGGCTCAGGTTGTATCATCTGGCTCAAAATCACAGTTTGCTGTGAGGTTCCCCTGTTGCATTTTCACTGTGTGCCATGTTTTGTGCGTTGCACTAACAACCAAGACCATGTGGATTTGTTGTTGTGTGGGGATTTGGGACTTTGGCTGCAATCCATTTGGCCTTGCTATGCCACTTGTTATGTAACAGCAAGGGCAAGCAAACCCGCTTAAATGGAGTCCAGGCAGTGTGAGTTGGCAGGTATGAGGCCGAATGATCATCAGAGAAGCAGCAGGTGGTGGGGATGCCATGGTAAATTTAAATTTCATCTTTTCACAGCTGGCAGAGACAGTACCGTGTCTTTTACCATTTGGATTCAGCCACTACAGTGTGAGATGAGCCTGCATATTTGTCATCAACCCTGTTTCCTAAAAAATTATGTTACTATACAACTAAACTGCAACAGCAAACACATTTCTTCGGAAACGTAATTGCAACCAGATTAGGTTTTCTTTTAATGTAATGAGCCTATTTTGTTAATTTATGTACTTGGCAAGTCGCAAATATGTTGATACTGAGCAAGTCAGTAAAATGTTCACAGAAAATGTGTTTTCTGCTAAATATCTGATCTTATAGTACAATATCCACTGGTAGTGACTACAGCATCATTAAACTGTTTTATGGTTCTGTTTTGTCATGAGAAACAGAGGAACCCGAATGCAAGACGCTGAACACAGACAGTCTCAACAGAAACAGGGAGTTTATGCAGATAACTGGATGGAGAGCATTGCCTTGGGGCAGGGAAGTGAAGGGGAAGATGGCTGTAGGCATGAGAGGTGCTGAGTGAGGAGCAGGGAATGGTGGAGGTCGTGATGGCCAGGCAGAGGGTGGAGTTGCTGGCTGGATGGGTTGATGCAAAGGTCTGGGGGGACTGTGGGTCGAGGAATGCAAGTGGAGGTGGTGGGCAGAGTCATGGGAAGGCTTGAGGGTAGCAGGTTTGTAGATGGAGGAGAAGCAGGGAGCGTTGCAGGCAGATGGGAGGTGGAGATGTGAAGAATGATGAAGCTGGGAGGAAGTGGAGCGTGGCACTCAGCAGGACAAACAAACAGCCAAGGCCATGACACGTTTAGACTTTCACAGCACATTGTTCATTGTTCTAGGAGGATCCTGGTCTGGTTTAATAGAAAAAAGTTCACAGTGACTTCAGACACAACCTGTTTATTTACATTTAACCAAAACCAACGTATTTGCTGTTGCAGTTTAGTTGTGTGTAAATGTAATTTCCAGGGGACAGGTTTGTTGTTAGTCTGCATTGTTTATGATGTTACTGGTGTATGTGGCATTTCATTTACATGCTGCACAGTGCAGTCAAATTAGGCTGGTTTAAGGGTCATTTGCTGTTGAAAGTTGAAACCACATGGAAGCGGCACGAACCGTAATTGTGTTGGCTGGATTTTGGAGTGCGCCCATTCCTTTGGAAGTCTTCTCACTTTTATTTGGACTGAATAAAAACACCCTACAATCCCCATGTCTGGACTTCCCTGAAAACAGTCAATGCTTTCCACGATACATGTCATGTATACCTGCATATATGGGAAAGAAATGTGCTTTTTAGTTAGTTTTTCTGTACCTTAAAGTTTTATTAGCCTGTCTTGATGTGTCATCCTCTGGTTCATCTTCATAGAAGCTAAGGCGATGGATGTAATAGTAATACCACCAACAACAACAATGGTAAAGAAATCTGAAAACCAGCATGAGGTCAGTTAATCTGTTTAAACTTTGTTTTCTTTCAATACTGAATCCATTTGATGAGTTTTTGCCATAGTCAGTGCTACTACCACAGAAGTGTTTATTATTTCAACAGTGCAAACATAAAACACATAGAAACAATTTTGGCCTTTGTCTTCTTTGTGGGGCAGTGACTTATTCTGCAGATGGTAGTCAAACTTTATTCAAGCCAAGATGGTTATTTTTTTCATCTGAAACCTCAAGACAGGAAATCTTTCTCTGTCCTTTTCTCTTGCTCGCTCTCTCACATTATTTTTTGACTATTTCTTTTTCACTGCTTCTTTTTTTTTTCCACCCCCTTCTCCCGCCACCTCTTTCTTTATGTTCCATTATCTGAATGTTTTTTCTCTTTACGCATGGAAGAGAAACAATATTTCTTAATCACATCAGATATTTAAAAGCAAGTAACATCAAAAAACAGTGAATGCATGATGTGAGAGTTTAGCGTGAAGACATGTTTTGTGGAATACAAGCAACATGTTGTTCGTCCCAAAATGGATGATATATTGGAGAAATTGAACCCCTGTTTTTCACTCAAATTCAGGAAAACGTGCTACCTGAGAAAACTGTCACCAGATGACCAAGCAACCAAACCATGATGTGAACATTGTGTCCAACAGCAAAGGAGGAGAGGAAGAGAGAAGCCAGATCCTGGACAAAAAGAGAGAAACACCAAGTTTAGCAAGGGACAGAATAAAAAAACACATCTTCATCCATCTATGCTTTCCCACAGAGGGAAGGTGAAAGGGCTGGTTCATGACTCATGTGCCCTCTGTTATTCCTGAAGAGACGAAAGTACAGGCACCACTTGGACACAGAACTGGAGAGGATAGAAATATCTCATGGCATGCCGTTCTAATCCTCCTTGGCATCCTAAAATGGCTGCGTTTGAGATTTTGCAATGCAGTCACCAAAAGGGGGATTTTTTTCATATTTGTGTGTGTAGAAACTCTCTTTCAGCAGAATTAAATAGGATACAATCTAATTTAGGTGACTTGATCAAAATTCAACTGAAATTCGAAGAGGAACAAGCACTTTTCCCATGCTAAGTAATCGGTTTTTGGCCACTCATGCACCAAAGAGGTTGAATGGCAGGATTCTCATCTTGTCAACTGAGAATCACCTATCTTAAATAAACCCTTAACCTAAGCGTAACCAATGCGGTTAACAACAACCAGTGCTCGTGGCTGGATGAATACAGGGCGCAGCAAAGTGCACCAGCAAATACATTTTGTGGGAAACGCAATCACTGGCTGGGGTATGTTCTGTGATGTTCAGGGCGTCGTATTTCTTGAACGAATGAAGCTTCACATTTCTTAACGACAGGAGTCGCCAGGAGGACGCCGGTTTCGGTTAAATGTAAATCAACAGGTTGTGTCTGAGGTCACTGTGACCTTTTTCTGTATTAAACCAGGATCGTCCCCTGACCCTCACCGAGTGCTGTGAGAGTCTAAACAGAACCATAAAACAGTTTAATGACGCTGGAGTCACCACCAGTGGATGTTGTACTGCAAGGTCAGATATTTTGGCAGAAAACAAATACATTGTCTGTGAACATTTGGCTGATGCATTCAGTATCAAGTTATTTTTCCACTTGCCAAATACATAAATTAACAACATATCCTTGTATGTTTCATACAAAACATATTTGCTGTTGCAGTTTAGTTGTATAGGAGACAGGGTTGGGTATCGATTAATTTATAGCTCTGAATTATTTCTTTCTGGTGCCTTTTATTACTGTTTACACATTTTTCATATAGTTGTATTTTATTTTATGCTGCATAATGCTTTTTTTTGTGTTTTCGAAGAACAGTCAGCAATTTTGTGTGGCACTGTCTGGACAATAGCTCATTACAATATTATCACTAATACATAAATAAAAGGGAGGTAATTAAAGCCTGTTGCACACAACATTAGATGAATTAAAAACTGATGTTTTGGCTCATGCCTCTGTCAGGGTGATGATGGGGAAATGCACATCAGATGTCACGAGAATTAAATGGAGGCTTTTTAACTTGGTATGAGAGTCGTTTTATATGTAACAGTTTGATGGTGTGTATCGAATGCATAGACTCACGCATGATATATGAAAAACAAACAATCCCTGTATCAAAGTTTTTACAATTGAAATAGAAATGGTGCAATTAGAGGATTTTGAGCAGGAAGACCAGCTCTAAGTCTCGCAGCGCTGTGCACCAGGCTCTCTGTCCACTCCAGTTCCCATGAGAATGATCTCTAGTTGGGGCAGAAGCCGTTCACTGTGTAACCTCTCTGCTTTCCCCCAAGGGGCCAATTGTGAGCATTAAGTGAGCGACCCAGTCCAGCCAAAACTAAGATGTATGCTGCAGCACAGCAGTAACAGTACACTGGGGTCAGTCCGTCTTCCGTTATGTCCAAATAAATAAATGGGTGGTGGTGAGATGATGAGAGCAGCTTATTATCTTCGCGTCCTCTTTGATCAGCAGAGGATGGTGCAGTAACACAATCTGGTACACAATCTCGTATTGCTCTTTCTATCTTTGCTTCCTCTTCTTGTTTTTTCACTTTAAATACATTTTAGGATATTTGTCTTCTCGCACAAATCTGTAAGTGTGTCTCTTATCTCTCCGTAAAAGTATTTTATCTGTAAGCGTATCTATCAGCTTCTGCAGAACGTCTTATCGCTATGCAAATAAACTCAATAATTGACATGTCACATTGTCCCACCGCATGTCGGGCTTGTGTTTCATAAGCCTGGGACCAAGCCATCTGTCTGGAACTAATCTTTGTATTGTATTTCCATGTAGAGTACGGAGCAGCAGGAGAGATGCGAGGCAGAGTGAAGGTACCTCCTGCGACAGAGAGAGCCAGACGGTTTTTAAACCAAACGCACTGGGACTACGTGGTTTACCTCGGCCCCCTGATGTCCTACAATGCCCCAGAGCATGGCTGTGTTTAGCGGAAAAAGTAAAATCTCGAGCTTCCAGTTGCTGACTCAGTATGAATGACCATACAAGGCATTGGGATTTACTTCAGAACTGGAAGATCAGTCAGGAAAGAAGATTACAGCAGTTACTAAACCCCGTTTAGATCTCTTTTTCTTCTTCTATCTTCTCGTTTCTTTCTGTCTTTCATCTGTCTGTCAACATTTAAGTTTCTTTTCCTGCCCCCTCTCTCTCACTGCTTGTCTATTTCACTTATCTTTTTACCCCCCCCCCATCTTTTTCATTCCCTTAATCTACCCCCTTTTACTTTTTCTGGCTGCTCCTCACTCCATCTTTCCTCCCTTTTTCCTTTCTTTCCCTCTCAGCCCACAAATAGAGAGGGTGCTCTAATAGACCTCCCTCAGGTCTCCTGTCCCTCCACTCCTCCCTCTTCTTCTCTGTCTCTCCTCCTTCCCCCTCTCCCCTCCCTCATTCATTCCTCCTTTTCTCAGCCAGCCCCAGATAAGAAGGGGGCAGAAGTATTTCTCTTTGGCCACTTCTGACACTGGAGCCACCAGAAAAGGATGGGAAGAAAAAAAGATTGCATTTTTCCTCTCTTCTTTATTCTTTTATTTCTGGACATTTGAGGATTGGGAGGTCCATTTTAGGTCCATCTTTGATTTACATGCAACTCTTTTCCCACGTTTCACCTTGCCTTTTAAACATCTCTTTTATTCTCTAAATCCGTTTGGACATTCACTATTCCCCATCCTCAAATCAATTCTACTCCCTTTTTTCCACTCCTTTTTTTTATCCTCTTAGCTTTCTCTCCATCCCTACTTTCCTGAGAGGGTCTGGACCTGCACCTGGTACATTAAGGACAGGAGTGAGTTTTAAGAAAACCATGAAAGACCTGCCCAGGGTCAAGCCAATGGACCCATCCTGAAATATTTTTATTAACAAGACAGACCCGGCACAGAGAACAAATTAAGACCCAAGGACGGAAGAAGGGGAGGAGAGAAGAAAGGAGATGGATCCCAAGTACTGACCAACTCGTTTGACATACATCTTCATCGCAAGTGAGGAGGGAACGGGAGACAATTTAATGTGAGACCACCAGCGCGTTCTTCAAGAAAAGTGATCCTCTGACATTTAAGAGAACAAGCTAAAGAGACTCGGAGCAGCATCAGACCTCCTGGATTGAGTGGTACGTGTATCTTGCACACAGATGTTTTCATAAAGTGAATTGGGGTCAAAGAGTGAATGAGCTTCTCTTGACCTTCTTTGCACTGAGAGAAAACATTTTAATATTGTTGAAAAGAGCGTCATGCAAGGCTTAAATCTCAGCCGAGGGTTGCTGTACCTTCTGCTGCTTTGGTCCTTGTCGGTCGTCGCTGATTCAGCTGGTGTTACGAGCACAGAACGAGGAGGAGCTGGAAGAAGCCAGAGGAGAGGAGGAGGTGGCGGCGGAGGAGGAGGTGCAGAGAAGAAAAAGAGGTACCACCGCATCCAACATGGCCAGTGCAGCTACACCTTCATCCTCCCGGAGCTTGACGGATGCCAGGCTGGAGGATCGCCGTCACAATATGGTGGCGCTCACAGCAGGGCGAGTGTCGTGCAGAGAGACTCGCCACCGATAGACGGTGAATGGTCGGCTCAGAAACTGCAGCACCTTGAGAGCACAATGGAGAACAACACACAGTGGTTGCAGAAGGTAAGAGACGAACAGTCTTCTTTTTTCTCGTTTGAAGACCATTGATCACCTCAATTTGACATAAATCATGTGTAGAAAAGACAAGTAGGTCGACAGTAAAAGGGGGAAAAAAAACATGCTAACTTTGCACCTGTACGGAGGAACGATGAAAGAATTCATTAATGTTTTTGTGCTTTGACGGTCGCCGAGAACCTGCTGCCAGACCAAAACTGTCCAAAAAGCTTTTTTATTTCTACTCTGAAGTGTTTCGCATGACTGCTGCAATACAACCACATGCGTGTGCACGTGTGAGTGTGTATGTGTGTGTGTTTGTTTGTGTTTGTGTTTGTGTGTTTGTGTTTTGCCACATGCAGTAGATGGATGCTCTGTCCTGGACCGTTCATCCCCTCAATGGACCTTGAGAAACAAAACAATAAGAAATATGTGTTGGACACCAATGAGTACTATGACGCAGGATTCTTTCAACACAAACTACATTAGTTGCAGCAGCTGTGTTTGCAGTGTGCGTGTGTGTGCGTGTGTGTGTGTCTGAAAAAGCTTAGATTTTCATGTGTGATGATCTGGAGGATAGAGATCAAAGTTGCGGGTTATGACTCTGAATGAGTGGCAGCTGGTTTCAATCAGGAGAAAAGAAGTGAGAGTTCCCTCCCGTTGTCCCAACAAACTATAATTCTTCCATCCGTTTCAGACTATACAGTGCTTAATGAAAGCCACTGTAAAACCTTGTTCCCCCATCATCTTGGATCTCTTCTGCAGACGCACTGGAGAAAGTTCTTACTGTACACAGTCATTAACATGCCTCCATGAAAGGCTGACTGCTTCTTGATTCTATTCCAGTAAACTGATGTCTCATAGTGAGTTATACGTCATCCATCATGGATTTTACAATCTCTGCATGTTTGAGCAAGAACGTTTTTCCTGTAACACAACTGTGTTTAAGTGATATCAATTTCTTCTGTATTTTCCCAATTTTGCTAAGATTAGCTAATCTCAGTTCCCTCTGCACCTCTTGTCACTGTTAACTCCACTAAGTTACACATGGCATAACCAGTCACGTCTTTTCACCCGTGATGAGCTTCACAGGGAGGCTGTAACGTGTAGGCGGACCTTGGTTGTCCCCCAGTCCCCCCCCCCCTCCGTGGTGCAGGAGACCAGACCAACCAGTAGGAGTTACCAGTGCAACAACAAGGATAGCAGCCCTCACTGGCTTCCCACCCATGAACATGTACAACCAAACCCGTGGTGGCACTACCAGGAACGTTACATTACCTGCAGCTTCAGACAGCTAAACAAGATAAGAGTCTCCAACCACGCAGCAGCTCTGTGAGGCTGTAGGTAGGCACAGTGGTGCTTTGAGCTAAAGGCTAACATCCGCATGCTAACATGGTCACAATGACAGTGTGCTGATGTTTTGCAGGTATAATGTTCACCATGTTCGTCATCTGTTCATCATAGCAGTTAGTCTGAGGCAGATGTGAATGTCACCATGGTCGTAACCATTGGACAAATTAAATTTTTTACCTGATGAAAAGTTAAGTCATTAGTACATATTTGTACAAAAATTCTCAATACATTTTGTAGATTTTTTACTGAATAGGTCAAAACTTTGAGCCACTGGTGGTGCTAGAGCAAAATTTAGGGGATCACCAAAGTCAGTCAGATTCATCCTCCGAGGACCACGAACGTCTGCAACATATTGCAGAGCAATTCATCCGCAGTTATTGAGATATTCCAGTCTGGAACGCAGTGGTGGACCAATTGACAGACTGACATTGCCATCCATGTAGATTTTTCAACGGTAAAATTACAGAAATTACATTTGTTCAACAAGCGAGTAGAAAAGCTGTCTGGTCTGTGGTAGTGATGACAAGATCTGCGTTCTATTAATACAACTGTGATTAAAGGTCCATTCATTCTGGAACAACATTGATTGAAATAATGCGATGTGAAAGGAGCCTCACATTCTTTGCACAAAATTTCATTTTGGTCATTGACATTGTGATTGTGATTGCTTTGAGCAAACAGCACTTCAAGAAGGCTGTGTTGCATGAACGATTGTCAGTACTCTACCCAGATGTCAACATAAACCTTTCCTTCATCTCATTGGACAAAAACAGTTGCTTGCTGGGCTCTCAGTGGTCTTTGTTTATGATTTTTGAACAGAATAAACACTGACCTCTTACTAGTTGTGCGCAGCAGTGATCAAAGATAGACGTTTGATGAGGGCCAATACAGTAGCCTCCACAGAGTGTAAAGGGACCACACAGTGTCTTCTAAGGTTCTACAGTTCTTGCAGTACCTTCAGTCAGACTCCTGCGGACATGCAGATTGAAGTGATTTCGGTTGAGCAGGTGATGTTGATTCTTGAAATCAGATTAGCGAAAGAAAACATTGTCGAAAGGAGTCTGTGTATGGGGAGTCCCCATTCATCATCATTAGAATTGTTTAAGTGTTACAGAAGAATGAAAGCCGCAGCATGAACAACGCTGCTGTTTCAGAAATCAGAGCTGAATCACATTTCTTACAGAAGGAGTTCTGAGCTAACAGGGGATTTATTGGGCTTTCTCAATGTTGGGTATATCTGTCATGTCTTCCAGAAAAGTTAACATATACTGTACATTATATTAAATTCTATTTTAAATTCTTTTACTGCCAAGCCTTCACTGGGTGGTCAGCTAAAGTGTCCACGTACCAAACATGAGACCAATGCGAGGCAGTGTAATTGGTGTATTGGAAAGAGTATTGGTGTCTCCTTTGTGAGTTAAACCATAAAGAATTATTCGTCAACCGCCAAAGTGAAAGTTGCACTTTTGAAGACGATTATGTGGCTTCTGCTGTTTCAGTTTGAATGCTTTAACCAACCCCTCTCCCGTTCAGTGACCATTTTTCTTTAACATAAAGATTTCTCACAGATGAAGGAAGAGGTTCAAAGCAAAACTCGTACCTCATTGCATCGTAACAGCAGACTGTAGGTTACGGTACTCTGTAATTCTTGCCTGTACAAAGTAATCAAGTACAACAAATCATTAAATTTCTGCTTGTACGTTTACATCTAATGCAGCTTTGTTTCACCTTGTTGCTGGTACATGGATTTACTGTGTTATTTAGCTGAGGGATGAAGGTAAAGTGAAGACATTAATGGACATGTCAACCAGACAGATCCAACGAACAAATTGAAATATGAAATTTAAAGAAAGAAATGTATTAATAGATATAATGTAAACGTGGCCATCAGTGGGGCCTCAACATAACATTATAATATAACATTATACTAAGATTATGTAGACATTCATGCCTCAAGTAAATGACTAATTGTGACACAAAAGAAGCTCTTTGTGTTTATCGAAGCAGAAGCGTGGAAAGGGCCATTTAAATCCTAACTTTTTGTTAAATTTTCTGCTTTTCAAATATATCCATGTATTCTCATCTCAGTTTTGGCCAGCGAGTGTGTTTCACTCCTCTTTAACACTACATACAGGATGAAACGCCGCATAAAACCTGGAACGTGAAAAAATAAAGCGAGGCAGTCCATGCTTGTCTTCTAATCAGATCTCCTCATCTAAAGGGTTTGACGCACATCAGCTCAGATTGCGATTGATATATCACATGGGTTCAGATGCATTCCAGTGTAAATGGAGCGAGTAAGAGTTTCATTATTCCTGCTGCCCACCAGAGTAGATTTCTTTCTTATGGTAGCTGAAGGAGGGATTGAATAACGTAGAAGAAAGATTTTTATCCGCGGAGAGTGTAAATTCAGAGTTCTTCACTGGATAACACCTGCGAGAGTTCAGCAGCGCTTTTAACAAGCCAGCATGTGTGAGTGTGCGTGTTTTTATGTGAGATTAATGTGTAGCTCTAAACTTGCCTGTGTGTGTGTGTGTGTGTATGTGTGTGTGTGTGCGTGTGCTGGTGTGTTTACCTCCCACACTATTTAATGACGGAGGAGGTGTGAGGCTAAGGTCTACATAACCCCGACAGGAGAGAGAGAGAGAGAGAGGGCTGACTTTTGACCTTTCACCTTCAGGGTTCAGTCAGTCGGTCCCTCATCAGTATCTAATCACTCTCCGACTCCAAAACATCAGTCCACGTTTGTCACCGTCCTCTCATCAGAGCTTTAATTCAATTCAGTTAAAAGATAACTATGTCTCCTCTTTTTGTCTTTTCTTTGCTATCTTTGTCTCAGTCTCTCTGTCCCTCCCTTTCGCCTCCTTTCTCTTTTATCTCCCCCCTCCCTGCTAAAAGGTATATCACCAAAGTATTTAGGGTGTTTTTAGGGTTAAACTAAATTAAATCCCTGATAAATTAATCCTTGTTGGTGCATAGAGATGTCCTTATTCGGGTATGACTTTGTGCCTGTAACCAGATTAAATGAAATTTTTTTTTTGCATTATTTGGTTCTTTATCTACAAAATGTCCTTTGTAGAGACATTTCCACTCTTTCTTTTTCCTCGTCCTTTATTTAACCAGGTAAAAGGCTCGCTGAGATTAAAATCTCCTTCTCAAAAGAGACCTGGCCACAATTTTAGCATATAAACAGAATCAAAACAATAAATGCATTACAAACAAGAAAACTGTCATATACTGCACAAAAGAGCATGAAAAATCAATACTTCTATTAATGTGTTACGTTTGTTGTAGGACTGTAGCTAATGATGACTTTTATTATCCATTGGGCTTTCGATTATTTTCTTGATTAATCTCAATTTTTTTGTGTATGAAATGTCAGAAAAACTGTGAAAAACAGCTGTTTCCCAGAGCCCCAAGTGATTTTTTAATATAAAACAGTCCAAAAGCCAAAAATACTCAGTTTACTGTAATAAAAGACAAGGAAAGACAAATCTTCTTATTTGAGAAGCTGGAACCAGAGACTATTTGGCATTTTTGCTTGAAAAATGACTAAAACGATTAATTGATTATCAGAATAGTTCAACGTTCAAACCAATGCTACATTTATAAACAGGCTTTTCTGGACATAACTTTGGTAGAAGTTGAAGGCTGCACAACAAAAGTTTTGCAATTACCAAAGAGATGAAGACTTGCAGAAGGCAAAGTTTCGCTAAAGAACCCCAGCTGCCTTGTGTCTAAAGTCAGCCCACAGTGAAGTATCTCATTCCTCGACCCCCTTAACTGAGACACAGTAGATTCACTCTATTTGTTAAAAATTTTCTCAGCATATGTGTTTCTCTTGTGGTCACTGGTGGCAAATGTTTTCTCTCAGAGCTCAGGAAGTCACAAATCAGATCTTAAAGCCGGGGTCCTTCACTTCGGTCAGGTTCAAACTACAGCGCAGATGACGGAGCATCAAGTGTGGCGTTAGTGATGTTGTTTCGCCTCGCTGTTTTTGGACCGCAGCGACAATGTGAACCCAACAGCTGTGATCTGACAAACCTGGTCACCATTTCTCAGTAGCCAATCACGGACCTAACCCATCAGGTAAATGTAGATGTAGCATTATTCCCCACTCCACCATATAAAATGATATAATAATAATATATCAACTCAAGAGAATGGATGGAAACTTTAAAAAGACTTTTTAAAAGCAGTAGCAGAGCATTCTGTCCAGAAATAGCTGAACTCGCCTACAACGCCAGACCCCTACCACTCGCCTAGGAAAAGAGAGTATGCTCATTGTCCACACTGCCCAGGATTTCTGCGAAGTGATACAAATAACCTCCTGGGATATTTAACATAATTTTATCAACCAATTTATAACAATCTGGACCCTCAATTTTGACATTACTGGAATCTGACAATGCTACAGTGAGTTTTTAGCCGTTTTGGTTTTAGGAGCTGATGTTCACGACCACGTCTTTAGCCGGCAATCAATAAAAATCATACCCATATGTGCATTAAAAAACAATCTGTTTCTATGCCAGTAACAGTAACTGGCAAATATGTTACTTTCAGGTTTCACCACTCGCTCAGTCATTCTTTGGCTTCATGGCGCAGCTTGGCCTCCGCCGCGGTTTGGTGGTTTTTGAGAGAGCCGGTCTGTAAACAGCAGTAAGTGAGGTAGTTAACAGGGGGTTGTTTAGTTTTCTGCCAAATGACTGACTTCAAATGGACCTGTGCCTGAGAGGCTGAGAGAGAGAGACAGGAAAGCCACTGTGGTCAGATCACATCATTTGTAGCTATCAACTGCAGCTGCTACGATACGATGCTTTGAAGTGGTCAGAGGTTGTTCTGATGATAACCCTCTGCAGGGAGACAAAGAGAAAGAAAGACAGCGTCAACTTTGAAAAATCTGTGAGGATAAGATGGGAAAAAAATGGATTTTCAGCCCGGGATGCTGCTGTACCGTAGCAGCTTTTAGCTTTGTCCTGGAGCGTAATATAAAACTCAGTTTCATTTCAACTGTCATTTGAGAATACAATGTTCTGCATTTTATGGAAAATACAAATTTTCATATTGAGGAAATATCGTCATAAATTTAAAAGACTTCATATGTGCCTCATTTTGAGTTACGAGCATGTTTATGGCACACGCACATAAAAGGAGTAAAAGAAAGTGTAGCTGCTGAATGTTTCCATTATAATTTAACTACAGTGGGACAGACTTAGGGCAGAATATATAAGAGTGAAATGCCATAAAAGATTTAAAATATGTACCGTATATACAGAAAGCACAACAAAAACACCAAGATTAAGATCAAATAAAGTAAAAAAAAATGTCGTAGTAGAAATACTTATAGAGATGCTCAATATAATACACTCCTCCTATATAACATTTTACCCAGGGATCGACACCTCTAAAACAATACATACACTTTTGGTATGTTTTGTATATATTTAATGCAGATGGAAGCCTGAGGTGATAACTCATGACCTTGACTGTAAAGCGCCACAAGTTATAGTTTTTTATATTATACTATTATTTTAATGTTTTTTAAATTAACAATGAATCAAATGTGAAAGGGATCGCTCACGGTGACAAACCCATCGAAATTAACACCCAACTCTGCAACTCTTGCTTAGTAGTTTCTTTTTAGCTCATCAATTTGATTTCATGTCGCATTTATTGTATGGTTCCCTGAATCGTAGCCTGACGCCAGCCGCAGCAGCTGTTTTCAGCAAACAAGCTCGGATAAACCCACTGTTCTGTCCCGGAACAAAGCCTGTGATGGAGTTTCTCGGGCCCCAGATGGTTGAATAAATCGGCGTTCAGCGTGTAAGATTTAACAAATTTTCATGTTCATGCTGTCCTGTACTTCAAACTTCACCCATCAGACAATGGGCCTCCTGCCAGAACCACCAGTGCAAACAGGTTCGTTGTGAAGCGGCGCGTAACAGGGATTAAGAGTGCTTGTTTTCACTTAGGTACGAACGAAATTCATGAGTGGTCCAGACCTGTCGCAGACATCATGTACAGACAGTCTGCCTGTTGCCAGGGGGAAAAAACACTCATGCGACTCAAAAGGGCTATATGTATGTTTTCTCTACTGCCGAGTGTGGTTTCTTGCCGGGAGCGGGTGGTGGTGGTGGTGATGGTGGCTGCCCGAGAGCCTCAGCCATTGTTGCGTGTGCGCGACAAGAGGTTAGAATACGCCCTCTGGGCAGCGCTACGTCTTCATCCTCTCATGCTGGATTGAGGGCAGCCTGAAGGCTTCAGCGACTCACCATCGGAAAGTGAGGAGACGGGCTAGCTGCTTAGCATGCTAACTTTAGTAGAAGTAAAGAAGTGAAAGAAACAGAGGAAAAACAAGAGTTAACATTGGAGAGTAAATGAGTGAAGTTTGATGCTGAACTCGCAACGTTTCTTCCAGACTGGTAAATAAAAAGCTGTTAATGCTAACGTTGGCTATGTAGCGATAGCAAAAACTTCCATATAGCCTCTTTAAGAATCATAATGCCCTAATCAGAATGAATTGGGAGTTGAAATATGATACCAAAATTAACTAAAATAATACCTATAACAAGAACATATTTGATGCAGAATTCATATTCTGTTCACCAGTAACGCTGTTCACTTTGCTTTAGAAAGACTAACTTGCTGGGACTGTCGCAGTGCAGCGCTGCAGTAATGACGCATCGTCTCGTGTGTTGTTGCGGGAACTCTGCACCACTACCGACACTGCTAAACTTGCTTTGTTTTTTCTCTGCTGTCTTCCAAAAACAGAAATAAAATCTCCACAAATCTTTATTTACTCTTTGGTAATAAAGAAACTTTCCCACAAACGAGAGGGACGGGTAGTTGTATGGCAATCCTGGGGGCGTCGATTGTACTATTGATTAAACCTCGTGAATGTGCACCTCATTAACAGGTCAGGTCAAGCAAAGAGTTTTTTGAATACAACATGGAACACTCATTCTAGCCTAAAAGCAAAAATGTAATGGAGGCTCAGGATCAGAATACAAAAGATGTTCTTAAAAAGGGCCAAATGTGAGTAGAATAATAAACTATACTGAGGAGTATTTGCACATAGTTTTTAATCTCAGTCTGGAGAAACACCTGGTCTGCGAGCTGCTGTTCTGTGCTCCATCATCCCTCAGCTCCGAGCCGACCCCACTGACAGCACTAATAACAGCCTAATGACAGCCATTATCTGCTAGTCAGCCTGCTTCAGTCTAAACACACTGCAGACAATTTGCTCATATTCAGCAACTGGTTTTTTAAAAGCATCCTTAAAACAGTTTTGCGTCGTAAAAACAGGGAAACTGAGCCGTACCGTAAAATTGGAATTCCTCAGTGAAAGTAAAAGTCCTGCTGGCTCAGCAAAGATATTCCTTAATGGGAAAATATCAGTCTGCTTATACTCATTTTTATTTCATGATAACACTGTTCACCTGTCAGCCACAACAAAACATAAACAACTAACATAAAGAAATAATCTTGATACGGCTTCCTTTGATTTGCGGCTGTGACCAAAGCACACACTGAGCAGGACAGCTTACGGTGTAAAAATCATCTAATGTGCTCTCCGGTGAACAAACACTGTTTCTAAATGACCTCAGACCTTGTTTGGCGCGTCTGTGCTGCAGCTTCTTGTGACTTGAGGGCCGACACACACGCAGATACCAACATATCTGCCATAAGGTAACATCGGCTGATACATCTGCTCGGCAGCTTCAGCAGTCTGTGTCTATTTTCTTCACACACTTGACTAAATACACTTTTCTAGCTGTGAAATTTTGGAAATTCAACATTTACATTGGTTTCATGACGTGTCAAGAATCAGTGAGTTCTTTTGAAAAGATACTAGAATAAAACTTCTTTAGAAATCCAAGTCACTGGAACCAGACTTCCTGCGTGATGAGTTTTAAAATCCTTTCTTTGGCGTATTTTTAATGAACAGAAGATACAGGCTTCAAATCCCAAACTTACAAGTTTGATTTCTGCAACAGCCGAGCAGCTGTGTCCCTCCCTGTTTAAGTGTCCTTGAGCAAGACACAACAACCTTACCTGCTTCAGGATAGCATATATAGGATATATTCCTAACGAGTGAGAGAATTGAAACCCCGGTCATTTTCTACTTGTGTGTTTTTTGTTTTTTTCAAATCACTTCTTCGGTCTCTTCTGATGTTCACATCAGAGCTCTTCAGTGCTCCCCAAAGTCTAAATGAGCAGTCAGTTTTATAGGTTTTTGTTTCTTGATTCTCTCTGAGTTTATTCCCCTGTGGGGAATGGTTGGGAATGGTTATTGAGGATTGGAAGCAGTTATGGGAATGTTTGGGAATGGTTGTACCAGAGCAGACTGTTTTATTGAGTTTCATGGAGACCTGCAGTGGAGAGGCGGGAGTGTGATTGGGTTTTAAACTAGCTCATAAAAAGGGTTGACTGGCGTGTGCTGGTGGTTTATGATCTGATAATGTAAAGACCAGAGTCCCACAGCCACGTGTTTCTGCTGGATACTACAGTATTTGGAACATTGAACACAGCATAGAGTCAATATGATAACTGCAAAAAAAACCCTCAAAACATGAGACGTCATACTAGTTTTTAAAAAATGTGTTTTATTTACTATTGTTTTTTGATTTTTGTGGTTATGTTTTATTTGATTTTATGAGTTTTATCAAGTTTAGGAAGGCCACAGCATTGGACAACATACTTACACATAATCCATGACATGAAGAGGAAGCCTGACCAGCAGAAATTAAATGCATAAAACGTGGAACCAACGCAGGAAATGTAATCGCAGGGGAAGTGTCTGTGGTTATGAGTGGGAGAGAGAGTGTTTTCTGTTTGTGTGTCTCTGGATGCTGGATGTTTCCATGTGAACGTGACTAAGACAGACATCATTCACAAAAATGTAAATGTTAGCCTGCAGACTGAAGAAGACGTCCATACAAGGCTAAATGCTTATTCACTAAATTAATCTCTGCTTTTCTTAAAGCCATGTTCCTCAAAAACTGTCGTTGCTGCAAGAATTCATTTGACAGTGTTACCGTATGTTTTGTTCCAGTCTCAGGTTTGGAGTTACTTTTCAGAGCCAACAGATATTGACTCGTGAATCATTTGGCAACAACCTGGTAAAGCTGATACCACTTCGTCCAGGAAGGTTTGGAAAAACCTTTTATACGTACCCCCTTGAAAAATTTGAAATGAAAAATATGCATACATATACGAGTGACAAAGAAGAAACCCTCAGAATTTTTATGAAACCCTCTGCATTCATTAAGTTTCTGCACTTGTTTAATCAGGTTTGGCCTTTAATCTCTCACCTGCCTATAACCCCAACTTTGAGAAGAGTATTGGTTTTGATTCATCCTCACGTCTTTCAGCTTGACCACTCATTTTTTTTTTTTTTTAGTTTATTCAGCTTTAAAAATATTTAAACAAACTGTGAATTAAAGTTAAACAGAAGAATGCTTTTCCCCTGACGTCAACAGCATGAAAAAATTTTCATCAAGATCCAGGAGGTTCAGGTCTACTCTGCTGATGCAGTAACTGAATGAAACATTGCATAATAACGTAAACAGAATAAATTGGATTAGAAAATAAGGCATCATCATTACAGTTCTGAAGATGATGATACTGGTGGGAACAGCAAATGTGGTCTAACACCACAACCATCACTGGTGGAGCAGCTACTTTGTCAGAAATCGAACCAGAGAGTATCTGCTTATAGTGCAGCGAGACAAACTCACAGTTTAATAAAGAAGTCATACAGTACTAACTGTAAACTTGATGAGATTTCATGCTGCACATGGCGCGAGTAGTAAAAGGGGAAGGGGGTGTGCAGCCTGTTGCCCGGCAGCACTTCATCCAACAGCTCACTGCAGCTGCTCCGGACTGCTCCATTACTCCCTGAAATACTTATACGTGATCCTCTGACAAAAAAATTACTGACCTCCTCTTCTGCAGACGCATTTTGGATGAAGGATGGCAGTCGGTGATTCGCCGAGTAACAAATGTAATGTGTTTCCTGAGGCTGCTTCACAGTAAAAGCGAAGAAATGTGAGGCAGCAGCAGCCAGAAATGTGGGGTTAGCATTAACAGTAACTTGATGCAGCTCTGATAAGTCCGTAGGAGACTACACGCTGTATATGAGTGTCTCTGGCTGCCGCTGTGTGCTTCGCTTGTCATGCTATCGTGGGCAGCAGGATAATCTCTCTGCAGCTGCTTTCAGGACCACATGTGGCTCATTTTCAGGCCTGGTTACCGCACACTTTAACTGCCCCATTAAAAAACAGCACTGGTTTACAGGAGCTTCTTTTTAGTGGGAGCCAGGTTGGCCTTCTATATCTCTGCAGCTGATTACTGGGCTGTTATCAACACACTGAATCTGACTGGCTGCTGAGGACACACTTCAGACGAGCTGACCAGGATGCAAAGGGAAAGAAATAAGAGAGAAAGAAAGACACCATCTGCAGTTCACTAACACTATAGTGACTCTAAAATTGGTTTTCTTCTGTATGTTAAGCTTTTGATTTTACTTAAAACCATCATAAAGAATTTATAGACAATTTACAAAACTCTATGTTCTAAATATCAGTGGAAATCCTGGCCACATGGTTTTACTTCAGATTTATTTTCAGAAATTTTGACATATCTGTTTAGCGTTTTGAACACAGCAATTTACAACGTTAAGAACATGTATAGAGAACAGTTAGAAAGAGCAATGAAGCAGCTACTTTACTATACGACGCGGATGCTGATGTTAATGATAGAGGAGCCCGAAGAGTCCTTGGAGACGGTTCTTGAGCCGTTGAAATTAAAACATTAAGTGGGATTATAAAATCCAAATCAGTCCAAGAGCTTTTCAACATTGTAATGAAACGTCTGTGGGGATATCACCTGGAAGTTTACATTTAGGTGCATTATATTCAGGAAGTTTGATCAAAACCTGTCATTCAGAAATCAAAGTGTAGGGAGGGAAAGAACGACAAAGTGTGCGAAAGGACGGCTACGGTCTAAATTGATACAGAGTGAGGGAGTAAGTGTGTAGAAGGGAGAGACCAGAAAAGAAAAAAAAAACACAACGGAGGATGAAACATAGAGGAAGACATAGTTCAACACTTCCAGACAAGTCGCCTGTTAACCCATGAATCACTCCAGCGAAGCCAAGCCAGCAGGACAGAGAGGAACAAAGAGGGTGACGGAGATAAAGCTAGCCCTGATAAATGGAGGGGAGGAGAGGGAGGTGAGAGGAAATGTAAGACAGAAACAAAGAGGTTGGGGGGGGTGTGAAGGGACAGATAGTGGAGAAGTAGATTTATACTATATCAACTTCATATTTGCAAATGTGTTGTGTCACAATCTAAGGACACAAAATAAACACGACTGAGGCTGCAGATTCGTGCGCTGATGTTCAGCTTTTGCATTTTCACTCAGATTGTGTGAGAGGCTGAGGGGCTAGGGAATGGACAGCAATGCAGAGGAGTAGTGGACTAAATCTCACAGAAAGAAAAACAGAAGTAAGCTATGTGACCAAAAGTATTTGGACATGACTCTCCACGTACTACTGTCATTTTGGACCTTTTTATTTTTTCATAGTCTGGGCTTGACTCAGCATCTGCACTTCAAACCAATGCACTGACTCAGAGGGAGGCGTGGGTGTCGTCTTTGCTGTATTAATTTGTCATCTGCTTGTGGTTCATTGGTTCTTTCATCTTTTTAACTATAGATATTTTTCAGTTTCATAAAAACCCAACATTATTACTTGACGTCTTTCGTCAAAATCGCCCGAGGACTCGAATTGTCTGTTTTCTTAGGTGGCAGCCCACAGCATACAGTTATATTTCAGACTGTAGTGTTCTTCTAACTTTGCGTCAGCAGTTTAAGAGAGGCGCTGTCCTCGTTCAACACGATGATGCCCCATGCACGAAGCCAAATCCATAAAGAAATGGTTTCCCCACTTCGGTGTGCACAGAGCCCTGACCCCAGCCCCATCCAGCACCTTTGGGACCTCATCACCATCATCAGTCCTGGACCTCACTGATGCTCTTGCGGCTGAATGGGAGCAAATCCCTGCAGCAGGTTCAACTTCTGGTGGAAAGACTGAAACTGAAGAAGAATGCCCATTGTTTTGGGATGGGACATTCAGCGATCATGTGTATGTTCAGTTGTCCACATACTTTCGGCTGTTAGCGAGGATGGGATCTGCACTATCAGAGAGAGGAAGAGGAGGGAAAGAAAAAGTAGAGGGTTTCTCTCTCTCTTTCTTTCTCTCTCTCTCTATCACTCCCTCAGACCTTGATAGCTTTAAAGCAGAACATCACATTGACCATAGTCTCTTCACCAGCTTGTTAACATGTCAGTTGTGAGACACACACACACACACACACACACATACACACGCACACATTCACAAAAGTTTGTGCAGCTATCCTTGTTAGGACATTGCACTGCCTTCTATTCTCAGTGGACAGCCTAACCCAAACCTTAACCAGGACCTCAGAAAAGATGTTTTGCCTCTTTTAACAGAGTGTGTGTGTGTGTGTGTGTGTGTGTGTGTGTGTGTGTGTGTGTGTGTGTGTGTGTGTGTGTGTGTGTGTGTGTGTGTGTGTGTGTGTGTGTGTGTGTGTGTGTGAGACATGCTGTAAATTGTGAGCTCATTAAGAAATCCATAACATAATTTCAGATCATTTCGTCATGTTATGTTCTGCAGCTGCCTGTTGTCTCACTGATTTTTCTAAAATCTTTCAGACCTTTTTAATAGCCCTTAAGTAAACCCAGATACTGAGGTACATTACATAAACACACACTTTTCTCCTAATCAGCTGATCTATTGCACATTGAACGACCATCATTACATGCATATGTAAAAACAAAGCAGAACACACTCATACAGTACAGTCTCTCTCTCTCTAATACACAAATGAACACACATTGTGAAACCACAGCGTGCATGCATACACATAACAGACATATATATCAAATACATGCATAAAACCAGACAAAAAACAGACATACACGCAGAACAATGCTCTGATGATCAATTGATTCGTTACTCATCTGTCACACATTCAGAAATGCACAGACACACCCACACACACAGGACGTCCCTCTCTAATCAGCTGTTGTGATTCCCTTTGGATGTCCATATTTACTGGGTTCATTTGTCAGTTAGTTTTTCCCAGAGAAACGCCGCTGTCAGCAGAACAGCTGGAACAGAAACAAACCCACAGTCAGCAACTTTCCCATTACTGCCCTGAGAGCTGCATCTGCTCTGTGTGCGTGTTTGTGTGTTTGTTCGTGTGTACTTGAATGGCTCTACATTGTGAGGACCAGTTTGAATTTGAGACCATTGGAGGGAGGGCATTTTGGCCGGTCCTCACTTTCTTACACCTTCAAAGGGCCCAAATACACAGGCACGCTCAGTTCGCCCATGGCAAGCTAGCTTACAGCTATTGCGTACTTGGTACATGGGCGCGGATAAACACACAACGGTCCGGCACTCAAATTCATCCCAATGACGTGAGGCAAAATTTAGCCTTGCTTTCTGTCTGAAAGCACCACTAAAGGAACATTTACGTCCGTTCCTGTTTCATACTCGGCGGGAATTGACACTGTGCACTTTCCCTGTAACATTGTTTTCTTTGTGGCAGAAAATGCATTTTTATATTTTCCACTCAGAACTCAGCGTAAGTCATGACGAACAACTCCAGTCTTTATCAAAATCATAACAGTTACAAATCTTACATTAAATCCTCTCAAACTACTCATTGTCACAGTCTGCTCCTCAGTTCCCCCTCGCCCCCTGTCTCTAGCCTCTGCTCACTTCTCTAATTTGGAGATTGTGTTTTCCCTATGCTCCTGCTACCAGTGTGTAGTAACCTGCCTTCATACCAGCCTGCCACCCATCTTTCTGTCCGCCTGGTTCTTTTCAGTTTATTCCATTAAAGCAACTTCATTGCACCTGCCTGTCTGTGTGTCCTTACCTGTGCAGATCTTACCTTTTAATCTCAGGCCGGACACTAGCAGTACGTATATTGAAAAGCCTTTTTTTGTTGTTTCTTTCTTCCTTTTTTTGACAGTGATAAAGCGCTGGGGGGTAGCTCAGTCATTCGCTAACTTCATACTCACTCATTAGCAACCTCGACCTGATGATAGCTCAGTCACCAAAAGTAGCTCTCAGGTTTTACAAAATGGCAGGTATCGAACACAACAGCCTGGGACCGGGATTAATTGATAGTATAATAAAATGCCTGTAAGTATAATTTCCTAATTTTAAAAAGTAAGATCAGTGGTAAGTTACTCATTAAGCAAAAACGTTCAGGTGCAAGTTTTGGATTTGTAGTTCCGTCTTGCGAGCTTTTAGTTGTTATTTTGCATTTGAGAGAAACTGCACTTTATAGTTTGGTTCTACCATTACCATGTAATATTTCTGAGACCTCAGTGAGGTCCGCCATTCAGAGAGAGAGCCCTATATCCTCACTAGGTATAGGGCTCTCTTTCTTTGTAAAGTGATTTGAAACAGTCTGATATGAATTTAGACCAGATCAAGTGCTGCTGTCTCTGAGTCCAGTCTTCTCTGTACAAAACGCTGGCTCACTGATGTTACAGGGAAAGTTTTATATTTATTTTTTTAGGTAAAGATTTGTCAAAGCTCACACCCCAAACCCCTCCATATTTAACTCTGAATCATGTAGGCTGATTTGATGTCAGCATTAAATTGTTCAATTTCATTTTAAACTGGATAAAGAAACTCTGTTTTGATGAAATCTCTCTGTTGCCAAGACAGGTGGCCAAGACAAACAAGGATATTATGTTATTTAATCATGACTAAGGGCAGTGCTAAGGGCAAAAGTGATTTTTATTTTTTTAATTTTTTTTTTTTTTTTTTATGCTGCAGGCCAAATATGTGCTCAAATGACTGAAAATCAATCACTACTTGTAATAGTATACAAATAAAAGGCTATCAACCACAAATATACATACACAAACACACACAGCTTGCCAACTCTCAAGATGGATACTGATATTTAATCACTGACGTCTTTTGGATAGCGTTTGTGTTCTTGGAGTAATACAGTACATGCCGTTTGTGTTTGTAATGACTATTCAACCTGTTATCGAGCGCTTGCTACTGCCATTAATTCCGCCCACTTAGCGCTACGTGCTGTATGACAATGCCAGCAGCAGCAAGCTCTGCTTTTATTCAGCGTTCATTAGGTCCAATTACGTGAATAGTAGATAATGATGTAAAAAATAAAGCTAATTTTATTGATTTCCCCGGAGACAACCTGGGAGATTACAGCAGAGGTGGAGGCTGGTGAATAAAGAGCAAAAGTCGCTTAAGACATTGTATTCTCAGTAAACTTTGAAAGGAGAGGATAAGCCAAAGTTAGCCCCAGATCTGTTGGACGTGGTCCTTCTCAGATTTAGTCTTTAGAACAGCGTCAGTGCTACTTCTCATAGATTTTCCAAGTCTGTGAACACAATTCTTTCAAGAAGATATTCTCTCATTTGGTGTGTTAATGACTGAAGTGGAGAGCGCTGTCTTAAACGCAATGCACAATTGATGACCACGTAGCACAAACTGGATGGGCCACACGGACATAAGAAGTAATAGTGGTACAGTATCTAGTTAGTGCACCAATTGGGGGAGCAAAGGAAATAACACGCTGGTCAGGTGACAGCTCTCGATGCCACTCGTCAAGCTGCTGCCGGTGTCTCGGCTACGTAGAAAACAGTGTGTTTAGGTACCACTGGTGTGTGTTGCCCTTAAAATGACCGTTCAGAATCTCCCATAGGTGATCAGTCTGGTTTAGATCTGGTGACTGTGAAGACCAAAGCATGTGATTCACATCATTTTCATACTCGTTGGACCCTTAAAGGGGAACTCCGCCAATTTTACAAATCAGAGTCTGGTTCCAGCTGTTGGAGAGTACTATTGCATATCTGAAACAAATTGATTAAAGTGTTTAGTGTCTCTAGAGAGATCTGCATGAGGTCTGATAGCTGTTGGGTCTGAGGACTACAAGTTTGATGTGAAATAAATCTAGTTGTCTGGAGTAAGAAAGAACTGAGCTCCCCAGACCTCTGTAGCCCACTCCTCATCAGGCTCCAGGATACACTAGCTGCTACTAGCACAATACACCCCGATCTCAGGCTGAACTGTTGGCGGTGAAGTTGTATTGTGGGTAATGTAGGCACCAGGTTTTTACAAGGAAGAAGAATGAGTGGAATAAAAAAAGATGATGTCCATCATGAGTCTGACAATGTTGTAGGAGTGCACTGTGGTGGAGTTCTCTCTTACGTTCAACAGGGACTCAGCCCAGTAGGGACATACCATAGGCTAATTTACGTTATGTTATGTTTACATTGAGTCTTTAAAGGCATGTTTGCATGCTTTTGAATATGTGTGGGCATAGAATAGAATAGAATGGAATGGAGTAGAATAGAAGAAGGATAACCAGGTCTCATCACCATCAGCACACTAGATATACAGGCAGCGTCGACTGGCCAGCACGCCAATCCGAGGAGGGATGTAGTTTGAGCCTCTGGCGTGTTGCTTGCAGTTCGAACACATGCTCGGTTATGATGAGTGCACACACCCATACTTTGAAATATGTTACATACACGGCCAGCTACCCACCCATAAACACACAGCCATCAAAACACACTCGGGTGGGATTGGAAACCATTATTTTGTCATTACTTTGGTTTTCTCACAGGGGTCCTCTGATAAACACTCACTGCTTGCAAAATGTCTTCACCTCTGATCCAAGGAAAATGTTATGTTCAGTTGACATTGTGCAGAGGGTGAGCTGCAAAAATATGTCTATACACTTTATCACACATAAATATATATTAGTTTGTTAAGCAGATGATGGTGACGTTTTAAACCTTGACGAGAAAAATAAACACTGTTAAGCACCGAATTTCAGGTGATGACTGTTGCTAAAGTGGATCAAACACTTGTGGAGATGCACTGTTTACTTCAGTGGTGTAGTGCTTCCCGGAACAGACGTGTTTTCAAACAGCTGGAGCTAATGTGTGAGTCTAATCAGAGTTTAATCACAGACAAAACACATTTAGACATGGGCGTGTGTTTATTCCAGTACAAACTGCAGACACTTTGCATCTGGATTTACCATCCTTTACTTTGATGTGCCCCCAGCCCACCACATCCAATTACTTCAGTGTTGTTGTTTTGATGCAAAGTTGCACTGCTTCACACACTGTTCTAACACTTGCTTATGCAGCAAAGTATATTTATATGGCAGTAAATCCCACAGGTTTTGGTTTCAAAGACTCTTCATTGCAAACTGCTTTGTCACCCTCTGCTAGGCTCAGTTCAACATTCGTTTGCTATAGCTCCTCCTACTGAAACAGTTCTGTAATTGTTGTTGCCTGACATTAATATCAGGATTAATTGTCACATTTACTTTAAAAAAAAAACATCTCATTAAATACATCAGTGCACTTCTTCACAGTGTACCTCCCATAAATGCTTTGCACTGAACAATAAACAGAAAATCATGGATTATTTCTTTAACATATTGAGTAGTTAAAGCAGCTATAATCGGTATCACATGAAAACGTGTCACTGAAAACAGTTTAACAGCGTGAAGGGGGTTATTCATAGCGGTTGGAGAATTATCAGCTGAATCTGCAGCTCCCCTCGGCTTTATGGAGCTTTATTGTGAGTTTCAGCTCATTGTTGATCCGTCTGGACACAACTTTACTGCTCTGGGTTCACTCTAACCGCTCTCACGGCGTCGTTTTCAGCCGCAGCAGGCAGATGTTTCCAGAGAAACGGCTGTAAAAAACCACTGTCCGCTACCTGCTCAGCAGCAAACAGCAGACGGGGACAGTTAAAGCAACAGAACTGCTGCAGTTAGCACACAGTAACAGAACAAGATATTCCTTTATCCCATCAGCTGTTGTACTTTTTAACATACAAGCATGAGTTGCAGCACTGGAGGGCAGGAGCACACACACTCTTACAAAACTCTTGTGCATGAAACTCTTAGTACTTACAGCAAAGATATAGTTTGTGCTACATAGCAGAAAGCATAGTTTATATGTCTGCTGTATTTATACAAACATTGGTTTCTCATGTTTAATCTTTCGAATGATTACTCCAGGACAGTGCTTTGTAGTGTGTAGTGTTGTGCACTGTTTACTGTGCGTATCTACCATGTGTTGACTATGTCTTAGATTGCCAGCTGACTCCTTTTTATTTATTTATTCATTTATTTTTTTACCTTTTACTGTTTTTATTGTGTATGTTTGTGCTTACAAAGGCAAATCAGTGATGATGAATGATCAGTTTGACCATGGCATGATTGTTGGTGCCAGACGGGCTGGTTTGAGTATTTCTGAAACTGCTGATCTCCTGGAATGTTCACACACATCAGTCTCAAGAGTTTTCACTCAGAGTGGTGAGAAAAACAAAAAAACATCCAGTGAGCAGCAGTTCTGTGGATGGAAACGCCTTGTTGATGAGAGAGGTCAGAGGAGAATGGTCAGACTGATTGGAGCTGACAGAAAGGCTACATTAACTCCGATAACCCATCTTTACAACTGTGTTGAGCAGAAAAGCATCACAGGATGAACAACACGTCCAACCTTGAGGTGGGTGGGCTACAACAGCAGAAGACCAAGTCGGATTCCAGTCTTGTCGGCCAAGAACAAAAATCTGAGACTACAGTGGACACAGGCTGCACCAAAACTGGACTAAACTGGATTTCTGCTGAGGCAGCAGATGGTAGGGTCAGAATTTGGAATCAACAGCATGAATCCATGGACCCAACCTTCCTTGTGTCAACAGTCCGGGCTGCTGCTGGTGGTGTAATGGTGTGAGGGAATGTTTTCTCGGCACACTTAGAGCCCTTTAATACCAATCGATCATGATTTGAATGCCACATCGTATCTGAGTATTGTTGCTGATCATGTGCATCGCCTTATTGCCAAAATCTACCTATCGACCAGAATCTCAAAGGAAAGTTTCCAACATCTTGTGGAATCCAGGCCACGAAGAACTGAGGCTGCTCTGAGAGCAGCGGGAGGAGCTACCCAGTATTGGTATGGTGTTCCTAATAAAGTGCTTGGTTGTTGTTGCTTGATAGGACAGAGCTAAAAGAAAGTGTTGTTGCTCGGTAGGAGTTGGTAGTGAACAAAAACAGAGCTAATAGAGAGTGAATATTGGTCGTAGATTCATCAGATGGACACAGACGCCATTCCAAATGAACGATAATGTTGATCCATTACTGATGAATGTGTAAATATTAAAGTTTTGCTAACAAGTTCACTGTATCGATTTAAAAGGTGATTTTACGTCAACGTTGTGTTCACAACTTGTTTCCGCTGCCCCCAAGTGGGAATAAAAATCAGTTATGCAGTCAGGTTTGAGGATTAATTACAGAACATTAATGGTCTGTCTCCGACTGGTTCTCAGTCTAGCTTGTCGAGAATTGCTAAGGGAGCCAAACATCTTTAATGCCATAAGCACTCAAGGGCACAGGAAAGTTCACTTACATAGAAAGTACGTCATCAGTGTCCCAGTATTTATTAAATAAGTACACTAATTGGTATCAAAAGTTAAGTTCACCAGGGGGTTACCAGTTTGAAATGCAGTCATTGTAATTAAAAGATTATCTACGACTTCTGTTGACCACTGTTGCTGACCAGTAGAACTTGAATCAGCTGGCACAGCTCTCACCCTTAAAAGAAAGAAGGGGAAGCTGCACACACAACACAAGTTCTAACAACTGACTTTTCAGCCCACTTTCTTCGGGTTCATGAAAAGCTTTATTTTGATATTTTTTTAGATTTTAGAACTTGAAATAAAGACTGCATCAGAGCTGTTGGGATGCAATTTTTCCCTTCTGTCTTGGTTTGCCTGCAAACTAGCACCTCGCTAGAATAGCTGTGTGTCTTCCTTCAGTGCGTCACAGCTCTCACCTTTGTGAGACAAACCATGATCAAGGATGAGTTAAAGTGCTGCTCCCTGCCGCTCAGGAAAGTCTGGATGATCATGATTAAATTTTGAGCTTTTTTCCCCCCTGTGGACTCAGTTAAGTTTCTAACTGAGATGAAAGTCTGAGGTGTGTCCTTTCAGTTCAACTTTGTACTTCAGTCTGTCAAGTGTATTTTTGCTCCAAAAACCTCCTTCCTGCAGCTCTAATGACATAGAGCGGCCAGATCACAAGTTGTTGTTGGATGTTATCAGCTTCCCCCGGAGCAGGCGAGCATTCGGGATGGTCGTCCACGCATTGGCTGCTGTGGTAAAGCGAAGAGATTCGTCTCTCTGACCAGCATCTTAGCAGCAAACAGGGAATAAACATGATGCCTTAACAAGCGCATGGGACAGTAGCAATGTCATAACAGCTACGAAGGGACAGGTGATTAATTAGATCTCCTACTGTACCGTCTACAGCTTAAAGATTAGCTTATCAGACACTTTTACTTTACCTGAGCGCACTCAGCTCTGATTGGCCAGTGGCCTTGTAATCACGTCCCTCTACAGTGAGGAGTTTCTGCCAGTTTTTAATGAAATTACAAGTTCAAGAGCTTGTGTTAAAACATCACTAATCCTATTTTTTAAGAGATTTTTCATCGGAAGCTTGTTCATAACTTTAAATTGTAATGAAATCATTTTATTAAATTTAATGAATTTAATAATGTAGCCAGGGAGTCAGTGAGTTTGCTGTAGACTGAAACTCGAGCTCCGTTTTCTTGCATTTTGGCAAATTGGCACTATTAAAAGTACGCCGAGTTAGCTATTAGCAGCTCCAGTTTGTGATGCGCTCCTGGATGGTGAGACAATTATCACTTGGTTACTTTGATACTGAGGAAAGACTGCATCAGAGCTGTGGGGATGCAATTTTCCCCTTATGTCTTCGTTTGCCTGCAAACTAGCACCTCGCTAGAACAGCTGTGTGTCTTCCTTCGGTGCGTCACAGCTCTCACCTTTCACATGGGTCAGGATTGGTACGTTGGCAGGGTCAGGATGGACTCGTGTTCCTGAACTCATCAGGATTATCAAACGTGTTGAATACTTTCACTGTAGTGGGCGAACAAGCCAAATCACCACTTTGGCCCACTTTAAGAAGGAAATTAAGCCAAAAGTCAGTTAAGCCAAACGTCCTCCTACACAACAACGTCTGGTGTTGTCTGGCCTGGGTTGACTACATTTAGAAGGCATCCAACAGAAACATACAGAATAAGCAATACATCACCGTGCAAAATACTGCAATGGGCCGTGTTTTATCTGCAGTGTTTCTTGGACCGGAGAACTACAGTTTTTAGCATTAGTAGCTTGAATGCAGCAGACTGCCTCATTGAATTGATAAAGGTCCACGCAGCTGGGTTAATTGTGTGGGGGATGAGATTACTCTGCATAATAGTTTTTAAAAGCCGGTAATCTCACCAGCCAGCAAATTGATGTGTTATTGTTACTTGGTGCCACAGTTTAAAAGTCTTTTTTCTTATTCTCGGAGAGCAGCTGATACGAGACCAGTTGTGCTTTCTTTATTACAGTTCAAGAGCACTTCACTGTGCCAGCATCTGAGACTGCACATTGTCAGCTCGCGGACGTTTGTTTTTACAGTTCAACACAGTAAGACCTTTACAGCGTCGCAAATAAGCGCCGTGACACCCGACAACCGAGCCGGACGCCGGATTCGCACTGAGTGAAGCATTTCTGTTGGAGAAATGATCACACAGCAGATTCTCACTTTTTCAGCACAATTCATGTCCAGTTTTCATTTAAACTCTAGTTTCAGTTACTAAAGTTTATTGAAGGCTCATTCAACCACGTAACGGCAGTTGAAACAACATACGTATCTTACAGTCTTCACTTATTTGGCATGAACCAGCCTTACCCGAAGGTCCGTCATCCTAAATCTGTGTAGCATCATCAGTGTAATCACAACACCATCAAGGTCAGAAACACCTGTATGCCTCGGCATTATTAAAGAGTTTGTTGATAGTACCTGGGTCTGTTTTAGCTTAGCAGAATATACCAGGTACATTTGGGTTAAAGTTCGGTTATTGTGAAAATTCAACATTAACATCAAATCTCCACTCATTTTGAATTTTTCACAAACTCCACAATCCTCATCACATATTTGGAAAGATCTGCACAGTCATCATGATCGTGCTGTGGGACCGAACAGACCTTGTATTTGTTTATTAGCAAAATATTTTCAATATAAAACTTGTGGCTGTGAGAGTTGATGAGACTATGGTGGAAAATGAAAATTATCCTTTAGTATCTGTACCTTTTACTTTACTTTTAGAGTTATTGAACTAAATTCTTATACTTCTAACAAATGGTACATTTACCTGAGCATGTTTTATTTTATTCTTAAAGAGCATTTGATTCCACTCAGTTGTAAGTGCAGTGGACCTACCTCCAAGTTTGTGAAAAATGTCCTGGAAAAAGCTTTAAATTCAAGGTTTTTAATCGACTGCAACAAGCATTTTGAAGAGCTGCTCTGCTGACTTCATTATTTTCAAGTTAAGTTCTGTTCCTCAGACTTGAGTAATTTCTTACTGAGGAGAAATTACTTCTTGCTTTTGAGTATTTGTATCAGGTCTCTTTTACTGTGCCGTTGGCCGTTCAGTGTTTGTTTATGTGAACTTGAGAGAGGAATCTCTCCTTTTGGCCCGACGCTGCTCTTTCCCTCTGCGCAGCCGGGTCAAAGCACTCAGGCCCAGTTTGGGGGAAGCCAGCACCATCTGAATTGCAAAGAAAACAGAAAATCCACTTCGGGCTCAGTCCTAACTTTATGATAACACGTAATTAATCGGCTGGAATCTGCAGGCGCAATCAGAAGTAGCCTTGACCAAGCATCTCCATGTAATTACACGTTAAGGAAAGAGAATATGAAATGTGTTTTGGGGGGAAATTGTTTCACTCTGAGTTGCTCCATATGAACAAACAACTGAGAGGAAGTGTTTACAGCAGGTCTGGGCAGAAATTGTTGTCATGTTTTGTGTGCTGAATTTTTGTGCATATTGCATGATGATTGGTTTGTTGACTTGCTTGTGGTACTATCTGTAATGAAAGTGTTTCTCTTGAGGGGAAACAAACACTGCGGTGAGGTTTGGTGTCTGTGTTCCACATTCTGAGTATCTCAGGGGAGCTTGTGTCTGAACAGTAAGTGTCAGTATCAAGTGGATGTTGAGCCTGCAGCAGTCACAGCTCTGTCACTGTTCACTGCAGGCTTGAAGGGACAGCTCACCCAAATCAGAGGGATTTCTTTTAAAGTGGGTAGAAATACGACGCATGAAAGGATTAGTTTATATTACGATTAAGATGCATGTAAATAAAAAAGAAATATAATTACACCCTTGTATTTTCTAAAGTAAGTGCTGAAAAGACATTAAATGACTTCGGTCTTTGGCTCGTTATTGTGGCCATTCGCACTATGGCTCATGCTAGGTTTGCACTAACCGGCTCCGTCAGGATACGAGAAATGTAAACTCCAGCAAAACAAGTACACTAGCACAGAAAGAGCAAACTAAAGCTTTCCAGATAATCCTCAGTTTTCAGTCACTTGTGTCGTAGTCTGACGGAAAAACCTGCAGAAACATTATCTGAGTTAATCAGGATCATTCACAGACCTCACTGGTGAGACTGTTTATTTGGTAGAAAGAAGTTTGGGTGGAAAGCTGTCCAAAGCTTTCACCGATGTTGAAAATACATAATATTTTTCATTCACAATCTTAACTTGAGGCATCATCGTGTGTAAAAGAAGCAGTATTCAACTAGTACACTTGTTGGCTGCTCCTCCAGCTGCACGTGTGGTCGAGAGCCAAAGCTGAGTACTTCACTACATAGAAAGCATTTAACATTATTCATTAAGCTGCACAGAATGATCTGTAAACCAGCGTGGCTGGTCTGTAATGCTTTTAATGCAAAAAAAAAAAAAAAAAATCGATGCGAAAGACAAACAATGATCAAGTTAAGTGCTGGTCCCTGCCGCTCAGGAAAGTCTGGATGATCATGATTAAATTTTGAGCTTTTTTCTCCCTGTGGCCAGTGGCCTTGTAATCACGTCCCTCTACAGTGAGGAGTTTCTGCCAGTTTTTTATGAAATTACAAGTTCAAGAGCTTGTGTTAAAACATCACTAATCCTATTTTTTAAGAGATTTTTCATCGGAAGCTTGTTCATAACTTTAAATTGTAATGAAATCATTTTAATGTTTAGAAAGCTACATTATACGATGATAATAGTGTCTTGAATGTAATGAATTTAATAATGTAGCCAGGGAGTCAGTGAGTTTGCTGTGGACTGAAACTCGAGCCCCGTTTTCTTGCATTTTGGCAAATTGGCACCATTAAAAGTGCGCCGAGTTAGCTATTAGCAGCTCCAGTTTGTGATGCGCTCCTGGATGGTGAGACAATTATCACTTGGTTACTTTGATACTGAGGAAAACTTAAAAACGTGACGATTCTCAGGCAAGTTCTGGAGTTATTAGGAGCGTCTTTTTTTCTAAGTGTGTCTTTGTGATGGACATCCGAGATAAAAATACAAGTCGCGCTGAATCTATGTGTACCACGTCTACGTGTTCAGCTTTAACTGAGTTATGACTCCGCTCAGTTACAACTGCCGACCGTGTTGACGAGCGGCCAGATTAGCGGAGCGAACTACAATCTCTGACCTCCAGTTGTTTTTGTAGCACCAACAAGCACATGTCCCTTTCACCTCATGCAGTATCTTTGCCTCACGTCTCTCCCTCTTCCTGTTAGCAAACGTTTTATGTCGCCTCATGATACTTAAAGAATGAAATAAACTAAATATTAAATAAGTAATATTCACCTCGTAGACCGCAGCTATCACAGATTGCAGTCTGTTAGATCTATGTATCATCCAGCCTCTCTGACCGTTAAAAGCACCACTGACTGCACAGCATTTATTCTGTTAACGGAATGCTGCTGTTGTCGTCTCGTGGTCAATCCAATATGTAACGTTTGCGTGACGTCAGAGCAAGTCGGGATCAAGTCGGCCTGTCCTGTGAGCAATACATTTTTTCAATATTTGTGTTAGAAAGATGCTGTGGAGGTTAACAGGCGATGAACTTTTGTCCATACATTCTCAAGAAAACACCCCACAGTCTTCTTCAGCAGTTTCTAAAGGAGTGAAGAGCATTCCTCCTTCAGTGTCCGTGCCCAGATTTTCCTTGCAGCTTTTACAAATCCAAAATAGCCACAAACTTAAACTTGAGATCCTCCATTTTTGTATCTGAGGCAGCATCTCCTCTGAATCACAGATCTGCACTCCACAAACCGTTTAATGCCCCGAAAAAATCTAATTCATCACAGCCTCATCTGGTTTATCCTGCAGAGAAACATTCTTCATGCTGTGCATCATGATTACATGGTTTCTGTTTTTACATCCAAAGTGGATCAACACATGTCCAGTGTTGACTGTAAGCATTTAGAAACCCAAGCCCCAGCATTGGCTCCCAAACTGTGAATAAATCTTAACATGATTCATGGAGAGTTTGATGGGCGAGTTTTATGGCCATACTCTCAGACAACAGCTTACATTAAATAAATATTTAACTTGTGCACGCATAGCTCCATGGGATGTGGATCTTGACCACACAGTGTTATATTTATAGACATCAATAAGATTGGCATGATTTAGTTTAAAATGCCATAAAAGTTCTCCGACATAAAACACAGAAGCCCTGAAGGAGAAGCCGTGTCCTTTTCTGATTTCTGAGACTCAAAACTTCAATGCTCCTGCTTTCAGCTGGCGGTTTTATTTCTCTCTTTGCTCAGGCCTGTAAAGGAAATCTGACACAGCAGGAGTTTCACATATGATAAAACCATCAGTCAGAACAACCCTGTGTGGCCAGAACAAACATCGGCTCTCTCCTCTACTTCTGTCTGACGTAGTTTTACATTGTCTGACCTACGGCACGAAAAGTGAAAGACTTTTGTGTTTACCCATAAATACAGAGCTGAATAATGCATAAGATGCATTAACTGCATTAGTCAGTCGACAGAAAATTAATTCGCCAACTTTTTTGATAATTGATCAATTGTTATTTTTAAGAAAGAATGCCAAAGTCTTCTGGTTTCAGCTTCTCAAATGTGTATATTTTGTGGTTTTCTTAGTCTCCTGTGTGAGTATTTTTGGGTTTTGGACTGTTGCTCGGACGAAACAATACACTGAATGTGTCACATTGGACTTTAGGAGTTTGTGATGGACATTTTTCACCATTTTCTGACATTTTATAGAAAAACAACTCATTTATTTATTGAGAAAATAATCAACATCTTAATCGATGATGAAAATAATTGCTGGTTCCAGCACTTGTGTGTGTTCAGAAGCTAATTTGTTTGGTGATTTGAAAACCAAGAGTAGAATATAAAAGTCTATTGTAAACTAACAAGCGAGATGCCAGATGTCCTGCTTCTTTTTCATGGTTCATTTAAAACTGGAACAAAAGTTGCAGTCGTGTGGAGATGTCTGTGGCTGCCCCCTGGACGCTTCAGATGCAGTTCTTGTGATATTTCTGTAACAACAGTTGTCCTTGAGCAAGACACCGAGCCTCAAATTATTCCTCGCCGTCAGGCCAGTTCCTTGGTAGCTCGCTGCCACGGGTGTGTGAATGAGAGGCAAATTGTAAAGTGCTTTGGATAAAAGTGCCATATAAATGCAACCATTTATATTTTTAAATTTACCACAATATAAAATCGGAAATATCCATATTAATCTGTGAAATATATTCTATAGGATCTTGTCTCCATTTTCTCCTCTTGTCCTTTGACTTCTGTCAACTGGTAAAAAGTCCTACATTTTACATGCTTGCTGCCTGTAATGTTGCTTCAACAGGAAGAGAACATTTCTGCGCTATGTGGCCTTTGCAACAAGCACCACTAGTTTAACATTTTTGTTATTCCCGAGCTTTTAGTTTTGCAATTCAAAGCATCAGGTCTTTCTTGGCATCAACCAGCTGAAGGGATGCGTTCAGGTCCGATGCATCTTAGGCTTGTTTGGGATCATTAGATCAAAATCCGAATCCAGTTCCGAATCAGCATATCTGAATCCTTTCGAATCAGATCTTTTCAGGTACTTTTCTTTTTTCTGTTTCCATTTCACTCAGTATCAAACCTGAAGTACAGAGGCTCCACTGTTCTGAAAGGTTGTAGGACTTTCACCACATATTTTATCACGGCTGTGTGATGTTCATTGAGTCAAGTTGCTCCTCACTGGGGGCTGTGCTGCTGTGCTGCTAAAGTAAAAGCAACACAGTTGAAATAATAGTAATTCTACTTCATCATCAATTATCAGCTTAATAAATTGCAGATTCCTTTGCACACTAGACGCACTTAGGGTCACAGAACAAGCCGTGACACCGGCGGTGGGTTGAGGCCAAGCATTCGACCTTCTATACTTATCAAAGTCGCATCAGGTTTTTACTTTAACATGATGGATGGTACATAGATATTTAAACAATTTAACTGGTAAAAACCTGAAAGGGCCCCTGTTCTGTAGGAGCCACATCCGGGGCCCCGAGCCAGACTTTGAGACATGACACATTAGAAGACAAATAATCAAGAGGAGGAAATGGAGAGAGACTGTAAGTGAGATTTATCTTCTGTCCAAAAGGCCACCAAATTTGTTAGTGGAGCAGACAGGCTCTTATCAGCTGGACGGGGATAAAGTACTCCTCCTCAGTGTGTGTGTGTGTGTGTGTGTGTGTGTGTGTGTGTGTGTGTGTGTGTGTGTGTGTGTGTGTGTGTGTGTGTGTGTGTGTGTGTGTGTGTGTGTGTGTGTGTGTGTGTGTGTGTGTGTGTGTGTCAGACGGAGAGAATGAGAGAGTGAATGGTGTTTCATTTTGTTTTCAAATCCCACTTTAAAGACTCATTTCTCGCTCCACAGCTGTGAGTTGGCACTGTGGGGGATTTCATTTGCCATGGAAGTCGACAAGCCGAGGGCAAAGGAAGGACAGACTGATAGGGGGGTAGAAGAGATGAAGAAGAAGGGAGAGGAGGTGGAGGTGGAGAGGAACGGCAGAAGGAGACCAAAATACTGTGGAGAGATGGGGAGAGTTGGGGCATGGGGGAGGATGGATGGAGAGAAAGAGCCGAGGCCAGATGGAGGTTGGTAGACGTGTGAAGAAGTATAAAGATGGTGGGTGAGATATTAGATGAATAACAGATGAAAGTGAGGAGGTGTGAGCGGAGGAAGGGAGTGATGGAGATGAAGAAAGAGGGGGAGTAAAAGAGGCAGAGATTCCCAGTGACTTGTGGCCGAGTGCCAGACTGACCACAACCACGCAGAGCTTCTTGGAAAATCACTTCTTGTTCTTTCTCATTCTTCTCTCTCTGACTCGCACTGCACACAAACACACTCATGTACTGCAAACACACACGCACTCATGTACTGCAAACACACACACTCATTTACTGCAAACACACACACACACACACACGTTCTGCAAATACACACACACACACATACTCATGCTGGCGTGAATCCAAGCACCACAGCCTCTAAAGGGGTTCAAACATTCTCTTTTTATCAGCCCTAAACCGAGTAAACTCAAAACTTTCTCTCTCCGCTCTCATCTCTCCCTCCTCGGCTCTTTGGGGACAGCAGGTACTCAAAACCAGAACCCTGATTGTAATCAGCCATATGAACGTTTTTTTCTTTTTACATTTTTAAGGACTGTTGGGGATGTAGTTGGCTTTTTTGAATAGTCTGAATATGAAGAAAAGCAGGGAGGACAGGAGAGTGTAAGACAGAGGACATATCCAGACAAAACTCCTGGACCGGATTCAAAACCCAGGACGTTGCAGTGTCATGTTTAGCACTGCAGACACTACTCAAAAACACAAAGACGTCCCAACATCAAAGCACAATTGAATCTTCTCGCCATTCGTTTATCGCTGACTTTAGCGGTTTAATTATGTGTTTTACAGACTATTATGAGGGTTTTATTCGGCCTCTCCAACGATCTTTTCAGCCTTTAATCTGTGGTTTAGAGTTTTGTCAGACTGCCGCCATCCTATCATTGTCAGCGGCTACGTGTGCAAATTGTATCCATTGCTATACACAACCTTTTATCTGCACTCAGGGGCTGCTTTATTAGTTGCACCTTTCTGATAGTGGGTAGGATCATCCTTTGTAACCACATCAGCCTGAATTCTTTGTGACATCGACTCCACAGGATGTTGGAAACTTTCCGCTGAGATTCTTCTCCATGTCGACATGATTGCATCACATCATTTCTGCAGATTTGTCAGCTGCACATTCAAGCTGCCAGTCTCCTGATCTACCACATCCCAGAGGTGTTGTACTGGATTCAGATCTGGTGACTGGGGAGGCCCCTGAAGTTCACTGAACTCATTAACAAGGTGTTTTCGCCAACAGTACTGACAGTCACTGGATGTTTTTTTATTTCTGACACCATTCCGAGTAACCTCTAGAGACTGTTGTGGTCCTGGCACCAGCCCATCCGGCACCAAAAAAAATTCCACACTCAGAGTCACTTTAATCGCATTTTTTCCCCATTCTGATGTTTGGTCTTAACAACAACTCAACGTCTTGACCGTGTCTTCGTGCTTTACTGCGTTGAGTTGCTGCCACATAGATATTTGCATTAACAAGCAAGTGTCCAGGTTCTGTCTAATAAAGCTGCCACTGAATGTACAGTTTATCAATGCAATGAGGGATTACCGATACTGAAGGTGCACTTGGATTCCTTTTTCGGGGGTTTTATAACATGACTGACCCGGGAATTTGTTTACGAGCTGTGTGATTCTGACTGACTCCAAACACAAGCGGTCATATAAAGTTTATCGTGATTTACCAGAGCATGATTGACGGCAATTACTAAGAAATAAGTGATTATGCATTATCGAGTTATGACTGAGAATTGATCTCGTATGTCAGGAGAAATGACGAACGGGATGAAACATGATGAAACAGAGGCGTCCAACTGGGCAAACAAACTCGAGTCCGTTTGAACCCCATCAAAGCAGATGAGGTAAAACCCTAAATCCTCATTTATGGATATATCAATGGTGTGTCACTGGATTATGTTGATACTGAACATGATGATTCTCAGGCAAGTTCTGGAGTTATATGGAGCATCTTTGTATGATTTCAAAGCGGATTCCTCCCTGCTAATTTGTGATGAACGTCGGCGATAACAATATTAGCACGCGGAATATAAAAATACCTAAAAGAATCTAAAAATATGTGTCTCGTGTCCCGGTGCTGAGTTGGGGCCTTGAGAAGGAGTATGAATGTTTCATGTGGAGATGAAAATTACAGAAACCGAGCCCTAAGTGTTTTAAAGTGTCCTCCCGGAGCTGCGTCACAGCTGCTGCTGCTGCTGCTGCTGCTGCTGCTGACCGTGTTGGTAAGCCTTCCAAATCAGCAGCCAAACCACATCAACTAACTTCCAAACAAACTGACGCTGCGGCTGCTGGAGATGGGATGCGTGTGTCTTATTGAGCTCCCATGAAAGAGGCGCTCATGTACAAGCCCATGTAAACTGGTAATAACTCAGATCACTATACTGAGTCACTGCAAACAAATTTGTGCCAAGAAACTAGAGCCAGGTAAAATTATAATTAGGTTTCTGATGTAATGTAGTGACTTGAAATGATTCCAGTACTGAACACTGGGTAATAAAGTCTCAATCTTGGCGGCCACAACGAATCCTCAGGGCTTTTCACACGAAATGCTGCTTTTTCAAAATCTTTGTGGGTGTGCGCATTAAGAAGGGAAATTAATAGTAAAGTGAGTATCTGTGGAGCGTTAACTGTTGAAATGATGGTGATGAATATTTAACTTCCCTTGGCAAAGAAATGAAAAATCATTAGACAAACATCATTTTAAACATCATTTGTTCTCACATATGACTGAAATAGCCAATCAGGTGTCTCTCACAAACCACATTACTTTCTAATAGGTGGAAGAGGTTATGAACCAGGGGAAGAGAGAGAGAGAACAACCTCTAAACCTTTTATTGTACCAAACCACTGCGACCACAGTCTCTCTCTTCCTCTTTCCATCGCTTCTCCAAAACGTCTACGACCAGTCATTTTTTTCTCCATGTTTTACCAAACTGATTTCAACCACACTGTCCATCATCCAGTTAATAACTCCATCATCGAGTGGCGTCCTTCCAGCACCATCTGTTCAAACACGCTGACAGAGGAGTGCTATGACAACAGTGGTCACTATAAAACACCAGCCTTATTTATTGTCATAGTAAACAGATTAGGACATTCAGGTAATGTCACAGACTTGTCTTTCAGCGCAGACTTAGATGTCTTTCTTTTCTGTGTATGTGTAGTTTAATGAGTGAATGCATTGTTCTGTCTATCCAACACCTTTCCTGCAGCCACCATAGTCTGTTCTCAGATGTAACCTGTAGGACTGAATTGAATTCGTAAACCAGCTAAGCTATTCTTAACTATTCTAACTGAGGTTTTGAAACCCTCTTTTTTACATAGGCGCATTAACCCCCTGTGGGTTATTTTCACACATGTTCCTGGATCCATACGGTCACACAGCAGGACAGACTATGGCCCTGAACTGTGGCAGCACCTCTCAAAAAACTTCTTTCCCAACCAGCCATTGCTCACTCTGATGTGTTGTTGCCCTTGGATGGGTCATTACGGTTCGTTCTCATAAAGAAAGAAAAACCACATTCACCAATAGATTTTAACCCAAGAGCTGTTTTCTATAACTTTAACCCTCTGAGGAGTCTGGCTGGGAACAGGTTGGGGAAACCAGGCCCCACGTGAAAATGTGAAATTGTTTTTGATTGTTGGAATTTGGGAAGATAATTTATATTGTCCTGAGTGAAACTGATAATAGAAAGAAGGCAAATGTTGTTTGAATTCCAATTGTAGCAACTGAGTTTAATCATGTCTCAAGTTTACGAGGCATTTTTTCTTTTCAGTAAAAAAAAATATACAGGAATTAATCAGTGTTTAATTTCACTCTTAGAAAACCTCCTCACTGGAGGTCATAGTTAACTGTAAACTACAGTAAAATAACACTTGTTGGCTTGTTGGGGACTTAAAATTCAAAAACTTCTTCCTTTACCAAATCCAGATGATGGTGAGCCTTGGCTCCATGTAGTGGTTGATCTCTTTAGTGTTCAGGAAAAGTGCTTTCTAAACCACCTTTCTTGAACCGATGTCGGAACGATGTACAAATACTTTGAGTGCTTCCCCAGACCATCCTACATACTAATTCTACGCCGGTTTTGAGCATGTAGTGTGTTCACACGGGAAATGTCAGAATGAGTACTAAATATGGTCCATTTCAGAGGGGGCGCTGTTGGATAGACACTATTCTCCCACAATGTAATGCACCGAAAAAAAGAAAAAAAAAATTGAGGATCTGCTCACAGCTAGAACAAAAATGTATTGTATTGTTGCTGGTGCTGAGACAGCTCAAGAAAACAAAAAATAGATTTTAAATCTCAAGACAACATTGCCCGTATGAATGCATTTCCTGATTGTATACACAAAAATGTGAACTTTTCCATGTACTAACTGCTAAAGCAGTTTCCTGTGACGATAAGCACGTACCACACTCTGCTCCTCTGGTCATACTTGTGATCAGTCATGCTCCTCAAAATGACTGTTACCTTTAGGGGGAAGTCATCTGAAGAATGTTGTCGTGTAGTGTAATTCTTACAAGTATGATAAATACATGGCCTGAAAATGCTCATACACGCACATATTTATACCTTTATCTTTGTGAGGACACTCATTGACATAATTCATTCCCTATTCCTTTACCCTATCCTAAACCTGATTCTGACCTGAACCCTAAAACCAGGTCTTAACCCTCAAACAGCCCCTTTGAAGACCACGCGGACCAGCCAAAATGTCCTCACTCTCGAGGTCTAAAACTCAAACCTGTCCTCATAAAGATAGGAGTACAAGTACACACACACACACACACAAACACACACTCACACACTGTTGACTCAGCCCATCTGGTCCTGATTGTGGTGAGATGATTGAGATATTTGTCGTGGCTCGTTTGGGGGAGTGTAGTGGTGACCTGGCAGTGAAACTAACTGAGACACACACATACACACACACATACACACTCATATACATTGTAGATGCATTTACTGACCTACACTCACTAACTCATTCATTTACTCACACAAACACAGAGCTGTGACCCTTCGACATACTGTCTGTCTGTGTTGGGGATCAAACACACAACAGAAGGTTAGAGGGTCATTAGACTGTAATATTTAGGTTAGAGACTCAACAGAGAAACACATAAAGCCGTGATATACAGTATATTAAACAGATGCAGGAAGTTTTTCTTTCTTTTCTTTTCTCTTCTTTTCTTGTCATGTGCATATTTACTTCCGAGCTGTTGAAGCAGTTATGCTGGCAGTCACTTCACTTCCACCTCCATAAATTATTCTGTGTCAAGCTGGTGCCATCGTCAGGTCAAAATTCAAATTTGTCTCATAGTTTGGTTTATGATGAGATGCTTTCCAAAATAATGACGTCCATGGCTGTAGGCCCTTAGTCTTGTTTTACTGAATGGTAGTGCTGACCTGTCGTGACTGGTTTGACAGATTGTAAAATCTTACTGCGGAGCTATTCGAAAAACTGTGGCGGCTGTTAACAATCTGAAATATTGAGCTTGACAGTTCATCCATGACCTTCGAAAACCACAATTGACAAAGCAGTCTCCACTCAAGGTCCACCTACTCGCTTGCTCTGGATCTTTAGACAGTATCCTGTGGATTACACTAAAATTGTCCAGAATAAGCATGTGATACGGTCGAAAGCCTCAGAATAAGCCAGTCTGTGGACCTTGAGTGGAGATTATTGGGTCAGATTCTGAAATCTAGTCTGTGAAATATCAGTCCACTTGCTGCAGCGGCTATCATGCTGAGGGGCATATTCGCAAATTAACATCTTATTTTGATGTCTTGGTTGCTTATAATCGAATGTTGGACCTCATCAAAGTTTACTCTCACTAGTTTTGTGCACGCGTAATGGACGTGTGACAAAAAGACCTTCTGGGTACCAGGGCGGGTCCACTTGTGACCTACGTAAAAATCTCTGGCTGGGCATCAGCAAGCATAGGGCCTTTAAAGAAGTGGGCTACATTTGCAAGATTCTGGTATTCACTTCAGCCCACTGAGTGACTGAGTGTTTGTGTGTGTTTGGGGGGGTTGGTTCTTTAGTGACCACAAATCAGTCAACCATCCACTTTGCTGAATGCAGATTGTAGGAGAAAATGCTGCAACGTGGAGAAGATTTGATTGGATCCTAATTTTCGGAGCTTGGCGCATTTTATTCGGAGCTGCTGTGTTTGTGTTTGGCCAACGTCTGTCCCCATGTTGGCGTCCTGTGGGAACAAGATTCAGAATAACAAAACTAACTTGGGTCCTCTCCACTGCTTTCCCACTCCTACCTCTTTCACAAATTTAGCCTTCCCATAAAAAGTATTAAAAATTACTTTAGCACTTAAGGAGAGAAAGTGAAAGTAAAAATTGCATCTGCTTCTTGTTTCTTTTTTCTGAAAGCTAACAATAAACACTTGGCATAAACTTTCAAACAGATACATATTTATTTATTTAAACTTTAGCAGGGTGGATAGCTGAGCAAAATTTGACCAAACAAAGTTATTCACAAGGTCACCGTAACCTTGATTAAATTGAAACCAAGTGTCAGTCCCACTAAGCAGTAATTTACACTAAATTAACATAAGTCATATGCTCAAAAAGTCTCAGATCTCCGCACGAACATCATTACAGTCAATTACACTAATACAATCGTGGCTTACACACATTCTCTCAGAGGGATTTTTCGTAGGCGTGACAGTTTTTGCAGGCGGCCAACATAAACACATAACAATTGGCTAAAAAGGGCTAAAGTGAATGTCGTCCCTTGGAGATTTTTCCATTGCAGTCCCCGCATGGTAACAAAACAAGCAACTGCGGTGTCCACATAGGAGCTAAAAGACATCAGAGTGACCCTGACACCCCACTGACTGACAGAAGAGGGCTGACAGGATTGACTGGCTGTAACTTCACTACACTATCAGTTGATCCGGGTCCCATCCTGTGGTGTCGATTTTTCCTTTTCCAGTAAAAAATCCAGTATTTCTGTCCTGTAGACGCCCCCAAAAAAGAGTCTGGAGTACCCTGGGACACTCGGCCCCAAAACTACGAGGCAACGTCACGTTAACCGCGCACCCTCACCCCCGACGTAAAAATAGATCAGTCAGCTGTCAGCAGTTGTGGTCAGTATGGAGTCCGGAAAGACCAAGAGCACGCAGCTGCAGTACCACAGTAGTAGAAATACTACTACTACTAGTCAGCTAGTAGTTTATAGAGTTTTACAGTTTACGGAGGAAAAACAAGCACTGTAACACACTGATCAGAAGTGTTATAGTGGTGTCAGGGTTCTATAGCGTCTTTTATTAATATTTTATTAAATTTACCTTTTATAAGCAAAAAAACAAATGACAAACAAGAGAAGTAAACAGAAAGAGGTTAAGAAAGGCGCAGTGCATGCCAACCACTGTCTGCCCCCAATCATGACCTTGAGCCACCGTGTTCTTCAAAACAAAATACACCAGAGGTCGAAAACCTCAAAATCATTATATAGCTCAGTGCTGTACATGTACTCATTTAATGCGCAACCGTATGATAGAATTTATGACACCAAAGATGAACAGCAATGATCTGTTTTCCACTAACAATTGCCAAATATTTGCCCCATTTTAAAGAATGTTTTTATAATTTATCTCTCATTTGTTCACATGCAGCCACCATGCCGAGCTCTGTAAACCAGTCCTGAAATGATGGGCATCTCACAGTCATCTGTCTCCTGTACTAATCCAGTCTGATCCAGCAGATTTGGCTTTGAAGTCCCCTAATATGTTTGAACTTTTGCATTAAAGCCCAATCTCTCTGGTGCCAGTATTTCCAATTTACTGGGCATTCCCACAGTATATCGATGCATTTTTAAAATTATTGGTGTGTATTCAAGCTAAAGCGGGGTGTTAAATTACTCAGTCCAATAAAAGGTAAAAACCACACTTGCTGGACCCGCTCACCCCGACAGCACCGTAATCACGATGTTATTGTATAACACCCAAGAGGCGCATGTGTAAAGCATCTCGGCAGTGGTCTGGTGTTTTAGAAAACACCTGTCAAGAGATTTGCTAAAGATGGAGCATATGAAGCGTGGGGAATGAAAACAGCAGGTCAGTTTTACGATGTAAGGAATGTCCAAGTTAATTCTGACAGGTGAAAAAACACAGCGCAGCTTACACATGATCTATATCTGCCTGTATGATGGACATGAAGTCAGGAATGTTTTAAAATATATGTGGTTAGGAGTAGATACGAGATGTAATGTATAAATCAAAAGGAAATAACATTAATGCGGTATGTGGTGAGTCTAAAGGTTTCAAGTCGTGATGCGGCACAAGAGGGTCAGGAAAAGACCGTGCCTTTTTGTGAAAATTGGATAGAGTTACCTCTTTTGGCCTGGAACACTTAAACACATTTAAATGGGAAGTTTACAGGGGAAATGTCTCTTTGGTGGAAGTGCTAATAACTCTGAAACCTGTGATGAGGGGCCCCAAGTAGAAGCTGTGTTTTTAATTTTTTTATTTTTGGTAAAATCTTAATTTGAAAAGTAGTAAGCTAGTAACTGTAGCTGTCAGATAAATATACTGGAGTAATTGCTTGTAAAAAAAAAAAGGTACTAAACCTGTCTAGATACTAGAGGATAGTATTCAGCTATTGATTTGTATCAGGCTCTGCTTCCAACTGAACTTGAAAATCTTTCAAACTCTATGAAAAGCAGAGTAAGCTGAGGAGGGCCTGTGGCCGAAATGCATCAGGAGCGACAGTTTAATAGGATGTCAGCCTCTACAGGCGTTGATTGCTTTGATGCTGTTCCACCTTTTTCTACTTTTGAAGTAAAGCAAGCCTGTCTGAAAAATAACAAACGACCCTTATCTATTTACAACCCTGTCTGCCAGAAATTATGTTTCCACACAGCTAAACTCCAACAGCGAATGCATCTTATAGGAAACGTAATGGATTGTGCGACTGGATTATGTTTCTATTAACATGATGAGGAAATGTTGTTAATTTACATATTCTGCAGATCGGAAATACGTTGATACTGAACACATCAGTAAAATGTTCACGAACAACATGTTGTTTGTAGTGACTCCAGAATTATTAACCTGTTTTATGGTTCTGTTTAGACTCTCACAGCTCTTGGTTCAGGTTTCGGAAAGATCCTGGTCTGGTACAGAAAAAGTTCACAGAGACTTCAGACTCGAGCTGTGTACATTGTGTACAAAACCCACTGTCTTTCCTGAACATTAATCAAAGTGCTTTTGTTGCCTAAGCAACAGACGGGACTCTGGATGTGAACTCTGGTCTCTGGTGTGTCAGTTGTGACCTTTGTTCGCCCGTCATCCACTCCGACCACCTCCTGGCGACTCTGCTGCTGTTAATTAATGTAGCGCAACATTGCCTCTGAACGTAATCCAGCCAATGATTATGTTTCCAACAAAAACATATTTGCTGTTGCAGTTTAGTTGTAAAGAAACTTAATTTCTCGGGGACAAGAACATGATTCTTTTTCATTGAAATATGGCACTTTAATAACTGTAGGTTTCTGAGTTGCATAGACCCTAGAAACTGGGGGGGGGGGGTTATTAACAAAAGTCGCTTTATTCAAGTCGTAGGATTCAAAATTGCATTTAAAGTGTTGTTTTGTTGTAGAAATAATACATTAAGAGTCATTTTCAAGTAAATGACAAATACAGGCTTTGCTGAGGTGAGGCTTTGTAAAGTGCTTGCCTCACATACGACCTGAAAACCAATCACTTTAGAGAAACTTGGTTTTCACTTTCACTTATATTTTCTAAATTTGATTGTTTGCTTTGCCCCCCAGTCAGTCCTAATCTGAATATACTGGACATTCTTTTCCTTGTCCGCATTGTGGCATTTCTTATCCTGATGAACCCGAGATCTTTAAGGAAGCACAAACCACAGTGACGCCATATGTGGAGCTTCATGAGGAAATGAAATGTTCAAATCTCTCTCCATCTGTTCGCACTACCTTCAGGGATTCCTGCCTACGTCAAAAAGGCAGGAGTTCAACAGGTGTCAGGCACAGGGGAAGAAAAAACTACACTCATCAACCTCGACCAAGGACTCAGCTTTTCGCAAGGCGATTAAATAGGAAAGTTTTAAGCAGGTTGCACATTTATTACAGTTGCCTAAAACGAACATTATACTTATCACTGACATTGTTGAAAACATGAACTGCATTGCAGAGTTGGATGACAGGAGAAAAGAAAGATGGAAAGAGTTAAAGATGCAATGATTCCCTACACAGCTCGAGACAAATTCAGACACAAGTGACACAGACAGAGAAGGAGCGAAGGAATGAAAGGTGTTGAGGGTAATGAAGAGAGGACAGAGAAAATACAAGCCAGACACCATGTAGGAAGATATTTCCCAACAGTGTGTCAAGTGCAGCGGTGCTCAGAAACGGAGCCCGAGGCTGTTGGCTTGATCCGCTGCCAAAACATCTGGACTCACTGATACTTAGACACACACTGCAATAATATAACAAGCTCTGCAAGTATGCCTCCAATAAATGCAATAAAAAAGATGTGATTCACTGTTGCTCATTATTTATACATGAGTTGTTTGATGAAGCTACACATCCAACAAGCCCACTAAACTGCAATGTAGCTCAGGTTCCCATAGTGTGTGTGTGTGTGTGTGTGTGTGTGTGTGTGTGTGTGTGTGTGTGTGTGTGTGTGTGTGTGTGTGTGTGTGTGTGTGTGTGTGTGTGAGAATGTATATGTAAAGGACTTAAGGACCATACAGGTGTAGATCTGCATGCTAAAAATTCAATATTGTTACTTGTTACTTGCATTTTGTAAAAAGTAAATTTTTCCGTTGTTTTAAGGCTGTCTTTGATTTTGAGTCTTTCAATGTGGATTGAAAGTCACCTTGTTGAGCAGAGCCCTTTCATTGTTTACGCATCCCATGATACGCTTTCATACTGATGGAAGCGTATCATGGGCTAATGGGAGTTATATAAGTTTTGCAGGAATTTGGTCATAAACCAAAGTCTTGGATTTAATTGAGATACATAAAGTGAAGGAGCTGAAGTATCTTGGGGTGGGAGTGTGAGATTTGGATCTGTGCGGCGTCAGCAGCAATGTGGGTATTGTACCGTTGGGGCGAAGAGCTGGAAGGCAGAGCTCTAGTCTACCAGTCGCCGATCTACGTTCCAGCCCTCACCTATGGTCATGAGCTTTGGTTAGTAACAGAAACAATGAGATCCTGAATACAAGCGGCATAAAAGGGTTTCCTCCTGGTGGCTGGGCTCAGCCTTAGAGATAGGGTAAGGAGCTTTTGGAGGTTTTCCTAGCACGTCCAACTAGTAGGAGACCCCGGGGTAGACTCAGAACACGCTGGAGAGATCTGTCCTGGGAAAGCCTTGGGATCCCCTAGGAGGAGCTGGAAAACGTTGCTGGGGAGAGCTACGTCTGGACTAGCTCGCCTAACCTGCTGCCACTGTGACCCAACCCCGGATAAGCGTCAGAAAATGGATGGATGGACGAAATTTTGACCAGATGGTGGTTCTAGATGAAAAGTCAGAGGATCGAAATTATTATTATTACAAGTCATCCCGACGGGAACATGAATGTCTGAACCAAATGTCATTTCAATCCATCAAATAGTTGTTGAAACCTTCCACTTAAGAATGTCAACCTCTTGGTGGCGCTAGAGGAAAAGTCAGAGGATAACCAGCATCAGTATGAGACTTCGTCTGGAGGCAATGGAGATCTTTGCGCCCAGTAGCTGTAGAAAAAGTGCACAGCACAGTGGTGGACAGACCAACACTGCCATCCCTAGAGCCGATGCAGCTCAAAAGTGCATGAACTAAGAAATTTGTTTGCACAACCATAACTTGATCTTGCACTGCGCGTTCGTCAGAAGATGAGAATGTTGCTCGCAAGGACAGTTTCTCTGCGCTTAGATAGATATAAAAGAGGGTACAACATAGAGCAAAAATCCCCCAAACAAGTTTGTTGTTTGCCAAAACCACCACTACTGTCATTTTCCTGTCTGGTGAGTTCAGTCTCAGTCAGACCTTCCTCGGTCCAGCCTGCTTAGTGTCCCTTCAAGTGCAGAGCCGCCAGCTCAGATCCCACCACACTCCAGCGACCCACGGTGCACTTGTTACCCCAGATCCCTATCGGTGCTACTTGCCTGTGCGTCAGTCTTGTTATCGGGGCTGTTTGGTGACCCCCCTCCCCCACCTCCCTCCCTGCGCCCCCTCCCTGTGTGAAGTCACCCAGAGGGCCAGATCACAGCGAAGCCAACATGTGGTTTGAGTTAGCATCTCAGAAACAAGCCCCTCCATACGAGGGGTTGTCTGCGTATTCCCAGAGCTTGTTGGTCAGGCTTGGCTTGTGTAGTTTATAATTGTGTGTGTGTGTGTGTGTGTGTGTGTGTGTGTGTGTTTATATGAGTGATATGAGTGTATGCCAGTTTCTGTGTGTGGATATGGAGTTTCAGCATGTGTCTTTGGTCTCTGTGAAGAGGTTTTATGTATTGGGTGTGTGTGTCTGTGTGTGTTGCTTTAATCCTGCAGCAGGAAGTAAGGGTCAATTAAAAAGTCAGCACATTGTGTCTCTAGAGACTCAACAAAAAATAACAAAAAAAAAAGAACCTGCTGAACTTTCTTGTTTCTTTCAATTAATCATAGTTCTCTTTTTTCCTCCTCTCTTGTTGATTCCCACCCTCACTCTCTCACACGGACACTATATATTTGTCCATGCTGCATATTCAGAGCAGAGTAGCAGCTATGTTGCGCTGTCAATCGCCCCCCTCCTCCTCTGCTGGTTGGACTCTGCAGCAGTCAGGTGGAGGTTTTTTTGCCTTTCATCAGCGTTTATCTGTGCAGCATCTCAGGAAGCAGAACAGGAGGGAGAAACCAACCAGCTCGTTCCAGCTATTTTCTCCCTCTTTGATTATTTGATTAACTTCTCACTGCGTCACGGCATCTGTTTTTTTTTTTTTTTTTCTCCTCTCCCATTCCAGGTTAGCCCAGTTTACTTACTCACACAAAAGTCCCTCCGAAAAGCCACTTGGATCTGTTGCCGCTGCGATTTGAATCTCGCCACTCATAAAATCATTTTCTGATTGAACAGAGCGATGCTTGTTTAATCTGAATCTGAATTGAAGCAGACTAAACATAATAACACTCGAGTACCTTTAATTGGGCAGTGAAAATGAGTAATAGTGCCGTCAGCATGTGTGAAGAATGATGATTATGATAAAGTCAATCAACGTGGATAACATCAACAGTTGAAAGGAACAAAACCATGAAAACGTAACGTTGGTGGAACTGGAAGATTAGGAAGCACTTAAGGAAAATGAATCAGCTGTCAGCCTTCAGCTGTCATAACAAACACATGTAAGCCAAACAGTCTCAGTCAGCATCGTTCTTCATTGGCTTTCAGAGGGATTTGAGGCCTTTTCATTTCATTATCTTCACCAAGGAGGTTTCCAGTCTTTTCTGTGTCTGTCAGTTTTCAGTGAAATTTGGTGCCAAGTTTGGCTGAGAATCAGGAAACAAGTGATTAGTTTTTGGTCTGGATCCACGCTGCTTTTGAGAGCATTACTTAGTGTTGTGAGAGGAAGAGTACTTCAGCACTGACACTGTTTTCTCATGAACTGCTGCACTCACTTAGTTGAAAGAAAATCGGACTTAGTTTATCTCCCAGGACCCTACGTCATTGTGTGTTTTGATGCAGATCTGTATCCAGGTGCAGATGATAATTTTCTAAACTTTTTTGTTATTAAACTTAATTTATATAATTCTGTAACCATCAGTGATCTCTAGTCATTGTTTTCATTCGTCTTCCTTCGACCTCTGTCGACCTTCAGTGCACCAGATTGTTGTTTTTGTCCAAACTCATCACCAGAAAAGAACGTCGATATTGGATGACCCGATCAGTTTTTAAGATTCTGTTTTAAAGATTCTCATTTCTGTATATATAGATATCTGTTTAAGGCAGTCGTGTTAGGCTAAAGTTAGAGAAAGTGATCATGACTATGACAAATAAAATTGTTAAGTTATGGCTAATGTCAGGTGACGAAAACACCTGGTAATGGTTGGTGAAAGATCATTGTTACAGATAAGAAAAAGGCAAATGTCAATTTTAATTGCGGGTTAATGACAGCACACAAACTCCCGCCTTGCTACGTAAAGGAAACATTAAGGATACTGTTAGGATACTGGGCTGATTCTTGACCTATTTTGAGACTTCCATGCAGATTCATCCATGTTTGAAAGGCTATATGTAAGTTTTTGCTATCGCTACGTAGTTTCTCGCCCTCTGGGCAGCGCTACTTCTTGCGCTATTGCCTCTTGAGCTGCAAAGCGGTATTAGGAGACAGGACGGGCCTTGGCTAGCTGGTTAGCATGCTAGCTTCACTAGACGTCTACATAGAGGTCTTTTATGCAGCGTCAAAACTCTTATTTCTTCACATTCTTTTGATAACTTTAGTTAGTGTAGATACCTACCTATAGCCCCTTTAAACTGACCTGTGATTCTTCCATACACCTGATTTGGGACAGTTTCAATATTTCAACTATTACGCGTGCACAAAGGGATTTTTACCTCAGCGTGCTGACTGTCAAAACACCAGTTAGACTTTCCGTGCCTGTACAATATAGTGTATTATTTCTCTGATACACTGGTTTTATTCGTTCTCTTCCTCAGAAAGCTGCCAGCAGCCACTTAACATTTAAGACATCTCGTGTGTATTCTCATCCATTTAAGCAAAGGGACACACACCAGACTCAAATGTGATCTGGGCATTGTGGCTTGAACTTCCCCTCCCTTTGACTCATCAAACAGCCTCATTGGTAACTGGATGTCCCATTGGGACCAATCTGTTTGTTGGTGCAGTGGTATATTTATCAACTCCCTGTGCTTCTCAGTGGCACTGATATCCTGGGGACGTGGAGTTTGAGGGAGGAATAGATGACTGGATGGATAGATTATTTATTTGTTGGGGGTTGAAGGTCACAGCATGGCAGTGCGAGTTGGCATCGGTTGATATTCCCAGAGAGGGAGAGACCTGCGTCTTTACATACCAGACCTCCTGACATCTTTCATTATACATGTTTGATTTGGTGAACTTGATGCACTGAGTGGGTGGTTTTAGTGCTCAAAATACAGCCACTCACTGCTGAACACATTTCAAATCGTTATTTTATTCATGAGGGTAGAGGTCAACGTAACTGTATGCTGTGGGAAGAAATTATAAAACGTCCACGGTCAACTTTGTCTTTTTGTCGTTTTTTTCCATTCTCGTCTTTCTTTTCAGTTTTACTCTTAATGTTCCTACTCACAACATATTTTCTACTGTATTTATCTTTATGTCTGCAGTTGGAGAACTTCATTCAGAAGAGCATGAGACGAGACGTCGCTAACATACCATCGCACGTCGTTCACAACCAGACGGCCGCCATGCTGGAGATCGGGACGAACCTCCTCACGCGCACAGCGGAGCAGACGCGCAAACTCAACGTGGTGGAAGCCAAGGTAGTGAGCGAGCTGCCAGTTTGCTGATCTCGCCGCCCGAATGCAGATAAACCCGCCTTTAATGTCGTTCCTTCCACCAGGTGCTGAACCACACGTCTCGCATAGAGATCCAGCTTCTGGAGAACTCTCTGTCCACCAACAAGCTGGAGAAAGAGCTGTTACTGCAGACCTCCGAGATCAGTCGGCTACGAGACAAGAACAGGTAGAGAAATCATTGTTTCTGCCTCGGTCTGAATTTGTGAGCACGGAGATCGGAGCGTTGAATCTGGGCCCTTGTTCATCCGACTTCTCAGAATTACTTTCAACAGTGGTCTAAAGAGCCAACTTAGGAGTATAAGAACAGAACAACATTTATCATTTACTTGCAGTGAAATATGAGAGTAACCTTTAAGAGAAGCTCTCAAGCAGTCACATTTTTCATCACATGTAGAGGAAAAACTGATTATATACAAGGATTCACTCTGCATCTGCCTTATTGTTCATTCAGCGGTATGTTGTCTTTCATTTTTTAAGTTCATTTTTCTTTGTGTGTAATAATAATAATAATGATGATGATAATAATAATAACACTAACTCTAGTATAATACTTGAATTTAAATGATGAGATAAGATGATATAAACCAAGCTGAAGCAGGAGGTACATCAGAGAAAATATCATCTCTATCATCTCATTTCCTGTTGTGTCATTACAACAGAATCTATAATAAATCATGACCAATGACACAGTGAACTGTATAGTCTGTCCAAAAAGTGTCTCAGGTGTGTTTTCTCCTCTGTGTCTGCATTGCAGCTGTTTTTGACTTAGGTGACCGTCCAGACATGTAGTTACTACAGTTTGTGTTATGGTTTTTCTGCAAAAAAAAAAAAAAAGTTCAATTGTCTGGTTAAAAATTGTTACAGTTACATGTACTTCTTCTCCCTGCCGGACACAACATGTCTCCTGCTTCACCTGAAAGTCAATTTTCAGCATTTGTCCACTGAAGGGCTTCGAGTTTCCACATCACACTTGTGTAGGTTGAATATTAGACGTTCATAGGCTTCCAGACTAGTTGCGATGCCACGAAATCATGCTCAGATGTCCACTTGTTAACATCCGAGCGAAATAATTAAGCAAAACACATTTTTGAGGTCGCAAGTAGGAGTGAAAGTGAGGGATTTTTACTTTTATTTTACACTTAAGTCCAAAATGAACCTTTTAGCTGTTTGAAAAATAGCCTGGTTTTTAAGTCAAACTCAGGCGGTCTTGAAAGTTACACCGTGGTCTTGACTGCGGCTCTGTTCATGCAGGTCACCACCGCCGTGTGTCTGTGGCCAGCTTTATTAACAGCAACATGTTTCTGTGATTTCCTCCCGAGACACACGAATGTTGAAAACATTTTGTCGTAATCCTCTGACCCAAATGTGAGTTGACCCTGAGTGGAGAGGCTTATCAGCGATTTCACAACTTAACAGTGAGAAGATTTGAAATACAAGTCATTACAGATGATGGAAATACGTCCACAGCTGTTGCTGCGAGACACGCCAATATTTACAATCACAATATTTTCACTATTTTTCATTGGTGAGGTGAAGTTGGACGACGCGCTGTGCAGTGAAACACAGAGTAATTATCAAGCATGTTCTCTGTTTCCAGTAACAGATACAGTATAATATAAACAGAGAGGATGAAACAGAGCGTGGAAGAGGGTGTGTGTGTGTGTGTGTGTGTGTGTGACGGAGAGAGAGAGCGAGAGAGGCAGTAGTTTTATAGAGATTGTGAGTGTATTGACTCACTAAGCTCATTAGAGTAGGTATTTTCATATAGAACAGCAGTGTAACGGCCCTAAAACTGGACTTCAGTGATGCACGGAAACATTTTCCCCTCATGTTATTCACATTAATTTGACAGGCGGAGTCTCAAACAGCAAACACGCCGACTGAACAGATGTTAGCTGTAGCTAGCCACGTAAGAGCCGACTGTGCTACATACTCCTTCTCCCTGTTATTTTCCTACAGACATCTGTCTTTGTCTTCAGTGCGAGTTTTTCGCCCGACTTTACTCAGCTTATGAAGAAAAACACATTAAAGATGTCATCCTTGAGATTTCGGTCCCGGTTGAGTCGGGGACCCGCACCAAGTCTGGTTTAATACAAGAGCAGCTAGTGTGTCCGTTTACAGCACGAGGAAAAAGAGGCAAAAACTCACCTTGTCTTAATAAAGAAATCAGAAGTAACGCCGGATTACAAGCTGCATCTTTTACTGTGAATCTCTCGTGCATGTGAAGGCAGTTTGAAACCAGAGCAGGACTGGTGGACTTTGCCAGTAACAACGACAACTCCTGTGTGGAGAGGTGATGACTCGATGTAAGTGCATGAAAAATATATAGCTTCCAAAACAGGGTTTGATAGCAGGAAAAATCAAAAAAGATTAGAATTAGTTGCCTGGAGGGAATACATGTCTGTTCCACTATGGTTTCTACATTCACTTTCTCTGCAGTCTCACAGCTTCTAGAATGAGTTTCATATCCAGTGTAAACATACTTCAGGGAGGTCAGGGTGGACAGTTGGGTGAACAAAGTGTGAGCCGTTGACACAGAGGACTGCAGTTCACATCCTGTCTCAAGCAGCCAGCGCTGGTTTCTTTTAACCGTGACCACCACTTCTTCCCTCCACTTCACCAAACTCGTTTTGGGGTTTGTTTTGGTCCAGAAAACACTTCCACGAGCCGTAACAGCGATATCGTTTTGGGTCATGTGTTTGCATCTCCATCCGTGTGCTGAGCGCGTTCTAGTGATATTTCCGCGAGGTATGGCCCAGTCGAACGCGTCAAGCTCGGGAGCAGGCGTGTGCGTTCGTATCTGCAATGCAGAGCCCGACTAGTGAAGGACATATAACAACAGTGGAGTTTGAGCTTGAGTGACAGGGCATTCTTCAGGGTGATTTTTTATAGGTCTCCATGAGCCTTAGAGATCAGCCAAGGAGCATTTAATCCTCGTTGTGCTGCTCATCAAAATATCATCTCTATCATCTCATTTCCTGTTGTGTCATTACAACAGAATCTATTGTAAATCATGACCAATGACACAGTGAACTGTATAGTCTGTCCAAAAAGTCTCTCAGGTGTGTTTTCTCCTCTGTCTCTGCATTGCAGCTGTTTTTGACTTAGGTGACCGTCCAGACATGTAGTTACTACAGTTTGTGTTATGGTTTTTCTGCAAAAAAAAAAAAAAGTTCAATTGTCTGGTTAAAAATTCTTACAGTTACATGTACTTCTTCTCCCTGCCGGACACAACATGTCTCCTGCTTCACCTGAAAGTCAATTTTCAGCATTTGTCCACTGAAGGGCTTCGAGTTTCCACATCACACTTGTGTAGGTTGAATATTAGACCAGCATAGGCTTCCAGACTAGTTGCGATGCCACGAAATCATGCTCAGATGTCCACTTGTTAACATCCGAGCGAAATAATTAAGCAAAACACATTTTTGAGGTCGCAAGTAGGAGTGAAAGTGAGGGATTTTTACTTTTATTTTACACTTAAGTCCAAAATGAACCTTTTAGCTGTGTGAAAAATAGCCTGGTTTTTAAGTCAAACTCTCTGTAGACAGCTGCTGCTTAGTGTACGTACCTAATACCACAATCAGTCATTAAGATGGAACAGGTCAGATCTGCTTCGTCTCAGTGTGTCAGCAAAACAGAGGTTTTAGTGGCAGGTGGTTTGATATAGGCTTCTCAAAACGTTCCCGGGTTGGTTGTGAATCGTGGTTGAGAACGTGCAAAATCATTAATGTGCACACACGCACGCCACTTCTCACACACATGCTGCACAAACCGCAGCACCACAACCGTCAGTGGCTCCCCATCGGTCCCCATCACAGTAAACGGCGCTGCCTCGTTCATGTGCAGGTCAGCATGTTGAAGTGATCAGGGGCAGGAGCTGATCGTGTGTCTCGGCTCTTTAATGAGAACCACACACTCACCTACCAACGTGAAATAATGTCACCCGAAGGCGTGAACGAGCTACGCGATACGTCAGGGTGTGTGAGAAGGACGGGAGGTCGTGTCCGACTCTTGTCAGCGACACTTCAGCAGAAACGGACTTCTGCTTCTACAGTTTGGCCAGAAAAGCTTCATTAGCAGATATCACATCACATCTCGGGTGTTAATGTACTGACGTGCATATTTGACTAAGCCACAGGACAGTAGCGGGCTAAACGTACCGAAAATCAGTTCTCTTCCCATTTGTTAAGCCCGCATTGGAAACCTTTGGTTGATTTTAAATAACCATGAAGTAAATATTTATAGTAGAGTGTGGGAAATGATATTAAGTTAAAACTACTGAGAGGTCCGACAGTTTTGTCAGTACATTTTTTTTCAAAAGGGAATTTATATTTGTGGTGAGCATAGGGATTTTGGTGCCGTATGAGCGGCTAAGTTGCATTTTCTTCACACTTCCCTCCTCACCTTGCATAACAGGAAGCATTTCTGAAGCTGAGCCAGTTGCATCTGGACCTGGTTTACTGGAAACTACAGTGATTACTGTCTTCTCTCGGCAGGAAGCAACAACTTCTGGATGCATGGCAACTTTAAGTCTCTAGTTCTTAACCCCTCAGTGGTTTTTTTAGCCGTTTGGCACATTTTGAGTTGTGCTGAACTCAAAGCGTTTGAGCCATGTTCTACCAAAAAAACTGAATATTGTCGTTAGACACACAAAGTCCCCTGATTGTAAACTGCCGTCAGCGTGATGAATCTAATGTAATGCCATTGGATATCTGTTGAAATTATTATATCAGTGTGACATTTTCAATGGAAGTACAGTCACTAATGAGGTAAATACAGGGTGGCTCTGATAATATTGGAGATACTGATTCAACAAAGCCAAATTTAAGTAAAATAACAGTCCATGAAAGGAAATGAGTGACTTAAAACGTCTTTTAATTGACCTAAATTCATGCAGATTGTTGAAAATGATTTTTTTTTTCTGTAAATGGACATCTCTACTGTTGTAGATGCACATTAACCATAACTCTCTTTTTTTCTGATGATAATTGATGATGAGCCTTATGTCAAATGTGTACTTTGATTTAAAAATGTGTATTTTTATTTTAGGTGAAGTATTTTTCTAATAATAGCCATCAGCAGATAGTCTGTCCTCCTTTTCTCACCACTTGAAACTAATTTAAAACACACACAGACACTCACACACAGATATTGTGACCGGTTCTGGGAAGAAGACAAATTTTCCCACCCGACTCCTGCAGACCCCCCACCGCACTATCCGTCCTCTGCACCCAGAGCCAGAGAAATGCGAGCGAGCTGGACGTTGAGCCACTTTCACTGTCCCATATTTTCCCGTGAAGCCGCTGCCACTCCTTCCTCAGGTTTCATTCATTTGGCTCGTACGCTGTTGATCTAACCGTGGGCTGGAGTCTATTTTCAGCAGCTGCACTGCTGGTTCAGCTGCAGTGATAACGAGGGCTGTAGCCTGCTCTGGCAGAAAGAAGGATGGTCTGGTTGTTCGTCTTTGTGTCGCCGTGGTACGGCTTCTCTAACAAGAGGGAGTAACCTCTGGTCCATTACAGAAAGCTTGGATTTGCATCCTCCCTCTGACAATACGCACAACCCTCATGTTAAACAGTCTAATGTTAATATGAAGCATTCCAGGAGTTACGTTGTGACGCCATATGTTTATTCACTTTTTGCCGTTCCTACTTTCTCTCAACCTGCCTCCTCCTCCTCCTGTGGAATTGAGTGATTTCCTACATTTCCCAGAATGTCTTTATCTAGGTAATACAAACGTGTCTGTCTGTGCTGCGCGTTTTAAGTATGTGGGAATGATGTGCACACTTTAGCTTTTTAACGCAAACGTCCGCCGAACATCAGACCTGCTGCTGTAGAAGACATTTCTGTGTTTTTCCTGGCGGACTGACACCAACATCTGATCAAAATCAGTTTACTGCTGATGTTTTGTCGATACTGTCCTCTCAAGAAGAAACAACAAAATCATGTTCATGTCCTCTAGTGGCTGTAGTAATTATGACGGGAGCAAAAAGGAAGAAGTCAGGGGATGTTGTTTTAGAGCCACAAAGTCCAGGTGGGGAGGAGGTCTGGGTGGATGGACGCGTTTAAAAGTAGCCTCTGGAATTTCCTCCTAAACCAACTAAAGTTCTGTTTACAGCTTGGTTGTTTACACTTACAAACAGGTTATGTTTTGGTGTTACTCACCAGAACACACCAAAAAATGGGTTGAATGCATGTCCGTCCTCATGAAATCTTAAATAAAGCTGACTTTTAAATCCTTGCAGTCTTCTTCTCCGCTGTCTCTCATGCATAGAAAAACACAGCGGTCAGAAAAAACTCATGGGAGAGCGCGGTTTGTTTCCTGTTTTCTACCAACGGTAGACATTTTTCTTTCTTTCTTTTTGAAGCACGACCAAGATCGATTCCAAGCCTTAACCGATGAAGCTGGCATAACCTTAACAAAGATGTAGTTTTAACCAAAACCGCATTGTTCCCCTCAAACCGACCCAAGTTGTTGTCTCTGTGCCTGACCCTAACCAAACCTTAACCCTTTTGGTGTCATAAAACTGATTGATTTTTCCAGCAGTAATTTGTAATGGTTCAAAACAGTGTTGTCCTGCCTATAGAGGCCTCGTTTGATTGACTTAACTGCAGCTTGTTTGGAAACATCTTGTTGCCATATCACGTTTTTAAGCATCCTATCACGTTGCCTTCGGGCGACTGTCTTTAAGAAGAAGAAAAAACACGCACGCTGCCACCAAGACGACAGGTGCGTTCTGAGTAGGTGTTTTTGTGATTTATGGTGAATCGAGATTTTAAAGTCCTGTTTTCTTTTCTCCTAATGTGTCTGCCAGTCGTTTGGAGGGTAAAGTTCAGATGCTGGAGTCTCAGCAGAGAGGAGAGCTGGAGGACATGAGGGTGGAGAAGAACAGGCTGCAGGTACGGTCCATAAAAATGACACCGGTCACGATTACCTTAGGAACATTTTTATGGGAACTAAATCAGCACGCATTTCACATTTATAACAAGATCTCAGTGTACAGGATGACGGACGAGTGCCTGACCTCATAGATGTAGACTCCACAGATCTGAGTGTGCGGACGACTTATTTTACAGTTTCTACTGCTTTGTACTACTTTAACCTCAGCCTGCTGAATCCATCCTTTTAATTTGGAACACACAAAAAGCCACAATATGAATAAGAAGAATCAAAAACTCCACTTTTATGGATGAAAGAATGTGCGGATGCTTAAACAAATTAGAGACTGAAAGGGAGATTATTCTTGTCGGAAACAACATAAATCTGATGCATTAAATCAAAAAGTGCTGGGTTGTTAAACGAGCAGATCTTTTCCTTCTCAGACTGTGGTCAGGACTCAGATGGCGGCCATCGAGGCTTTGGAGAAGCAGCTGAGAGTCGCCAGCAGCAACAACACGGCTCTGCAGAGGCAGCAGGCTCAGCTGATGGAGTCTGTCCACACACTCATTAACATGGTGGCTAGTACTACAGGTACACACACACACACACACACACACACACAAGCCTACTTAACCTAAATAAGAGCTATCAGACCTTACTGCCTTTTGTTGTGTGTTTGTGTAGGGTCACCTCCCAGGAACCAGATGTGGAGGGACTGTGCAGATGCTTACAAGGCCGGTCACTCCGTCAGTGGCCTGTACACCATCTACATCAGCAACAGGACCGATCCTGTGCAGGTAACGTCTGACCTGCGGCCAGGTTTTTGTCCTAAGCTCAGTCACATCGATCAGTGTGGGCCAATGCCCTGTTAGCTCCGTCCTCCAGTAGAATCCAGCAGAATCCAGCAGAACCAGTGGATGCCACTCCGTATCGAGCCATAACCTGAAAACCTACTGACTTTGGATCTTACACATTTATTGAATTTGACACAATTGATGCACAAATAAAGAAAGTAAAAAACACATAAGAAAACAAAGCTTGGGTTCAGATCGTTTTCACTCACTGATTTGATAAGATTAAGATTAAGTTACTAATAGATGTATCCCAATCTCGGTTCTCTGTTTTTCTGTTTGTGTGTTTGAGATACTGATACTGAATGAGGAGCTTCAAGCAATAATTTTCCCTCACAGTGTGTTTATGGTGTGTCAGCACTGAGCATCCCAGTTCTGAAATGATTTATAAACCTGATGAAAAATCCAAAGAGATTGGTCAGGACAAGCTACAAGCAGTTTGTCCGTATATTTGTTTTTCTTTGCATTTCATAACAGTGATCATAATAATCAGTTTCAAGTTGGTGTTGGAGCTGATTTCGATTATCCAGCCGCACTGGGACATTTTGGAAAAATTCAGAATGTCGAGCGTTTCTTTTTCTTCTCCTGAAGGTGTACTGTGACATGGAGACGGGCGGCGGAGGGTGGACGGTCTTCCAGCGCCGACTGAACGGCAGCGTGGACTTCCAGAGGAGCTGGCGGGAGTACAAAATGGTGCGTTTGTCTCACGGGACAGCGATGAGCCCAAGTTTAAAATGAGATCCGTGAGTAAGCCTGCCGCTAACCCTACCTCCCGTTCTGCAGGGGTTCGGGGACGTGCTAGGAGAGCACTGGTTGGGTAATGAAGTTTTGTACCTGCTGACCAGTCAGGGTCAGTACTCTCTGAGAGTGGAGCTGAGAGACTGGGAAGGAAACCCCGCCCACTTCCAGTACGACCGATTTACACTGACCAGTGAGAGGCAGCAGTACAGGTGACTGACAGCTACACTTACCTGCAGTACACACACAGGCACACACATAAACATGCAGCGTACACATTGATACAGACGTGTCTCCTGTACTGAAGTACAGTTTTAGGTACTTGCACTTTACTCGAGTGTTTCCAATTCAACCACTTTACGCTTCGGCTCCTCTACATTTCACAGGGAAATATTCAGATTCAGTTCTTCTATACCAAAAACTTTACAAAATACAGTCTTTGATTATTAAAGACTAAAATACCCAACATTAGATAGTCGCACATGATAATAGTTCAAAAATGAATTATCTCTCTGAAATGGGTTATGTTGTATTATGAGTACTTTTATTTTGTAGAATATGAGTAGGCATTGCTGTGAATAATTCAGTTTTTCAATTCTGACGTTTAGGGCATCGCCTAACACTTATTTTCATGATTGACTAATTTGCTGATTATCACTGTCCGGTCTATAGAATAACAGAAAGTAGTGAAACGTGCCCATCACAATTTCATAAGGCCATTTTAATTTTTTTTAACACTTGGACTACATAGAACTGTCATATGTGTGTGTGTGTGTGTGTGTGTGTGTGTGTGTGTGTGTGTGTGTGTGTGTGTGTGTGTGTGTGTGTGTGTGTGTGTGTGTGTGTGTGTGTGTGTTGTATACACATACTATCCATGTAAAGTATTTAAAGGCTAAATCCTGAATTTGTCAAATCGCTCATTTCATTCATCAGTCAGCCGATCATCGGTGGTGGAAGAAAGAAGTACTCAGTTCCTTCACTTGAGTAAGAGTATCAATAGCACAGTGTAAAAGATACGCTGTTACAAGTAAAAGTCCTGTTTTCAAAACTCTACCTGAGTAAAAGTACATAAGTATTGCCAGAGATATGTACTTAAAGTATCCAGAGTAAAAGTATTCGTCATGCAGAACGACCCATTTCCGAGTGTTAGATTGTGGAGCCCCCAGAGTTCTGAAAGATCTTGTCTTTTAATCATACATAACTTTCTTGCACTTAAAACAAGATTTAAAAAATAATGATCTTTTCATGACTTCAGGAGTTCCTCTGCTCCTCTGTCCACTTTTCCTCTGTTCCTCTGTCAATTTTTCCTCTGTTCCACTGTTCCTCTGTTCCCATGTTCCTCTGCTCCTCTGTTCCACCTTTCCTCTGCTCCTCTGTTCCACTGTTCCTCTGTTCCACTTTTCTTGTGTTCCCATGTTCCTCTGCTTTTCTGCTCCACTTTTTTCTGTCCCCATGTTCCTCTGCTCTTCTGTTCCACTTTTCCTCTGCTCTTCTGTTCCATTTTTCCTCTGTTCCACTTTTCCTCTGCTCTTCTGCTCCATTTTTCCTCTGTTCCACTTTTCCTCTGTTCCACTTTTCCTCTGCTCCTCTGTTCCTCTAATCTTCTGTTCCACTTTTCCTCTGTTCCACTTTTCCTCTGCTCTTCTGTTCAATTTTTCCTCTGTTCCACTGTTCCTCTGTTCCCATGTTCCTCTGCTCCTCTGTTCCACCTTTCCTCTGCTCCTCTGTTCCACCTTTCCTCTGCTCCTCTGTTCCACTGTTCCCATGTTCCTCTGCTTTTCTGTTCCACTTTTTTCTGTCCCCATGTTCCTCTGCTCTTCTGTTCCACTTTTCCTCTGCTCTTCTGTTCAGTTTTTCCTCTGTTCCACTTTTCCTCTGCTCCTCTGTTCCACTTTTCCTCTGCTCCTCTGTTCCTCTGCTCCTCTGTTCCTCTAATCTTCTGTTCCACTTTTCCTCTGTTCCCATTTTCCATTTTTCCTCTGTTCCACTTTTCCTCTGCTCTTCTGTTCAATTTTTCCTCTGTTCCTCTGTTCCCATGTTCCTCTGCTCCTCTGTTCCACCTTTCCTCTGCTCCTCTGTTCCACTGTTCCTCTGTTCCACTTTTCTTGTGTTCCCATGTTCCTCTGCTCCTCTGTTCCACCTTTCCTCTGCTCCTCTGTTCCACCTTTCCTCTGCTCCTCTGTTCCATTTTTCCTCTGTTCCACTTTTCCTCTGTTCCACTTTTCCTCTGCTCCTCTGTTCCTCTAATCTTCTGTTCCACTTTTCCTCTGTTCCCATTTTCCATTTTTCCTCTGTTCCACTGTTCCTCTGTTCCACTTTTCCTCTGTTCCTCTGTTCCTCTGTTCCACTTTTTCCCATTTTCCTCTGTTCCCATGTTCCTCTGCTCCTCTGTTCCACCTTTCCTCTGCTCCTCTGTTCCACCTTTCCTCTGTTCCACTTTTCCTCTGTTCCCATTTTCCATTGTTCCTCTGTTCCACTTTTCCTCTGCTCTTCTGTTCAATTTTTCCTCTGATCCACTTCTGTTCCACTTTTCCTCTGCTCTTCTGTTCAATTTTTCCTCTGATCCACTTTTCCTCTGCTCTTCTGTTCCGTTTTTCCTCTGTTCCACTTTTCCTCTGTTCCCATGTTCCATTGTTCCTTATGTTGCATGATAAGTTAAAACATCAACTTTCTTACTGGTGACTTCACATAAATGTGTCTACTCAGCCATAACTGAAAGCACCTGTGTGAGTGTGCGGAGCCTTTAATATGTAATGATGCATCACATTTAATTAGCTGATCGTATGTTTTGTATGTAAAGAAGTAAAATGTACGTGATTTCCCCCCAAAATGTAGCGATAACATAAGAAGAGTCCGTTAAAGCACAAGTAACTCAAAATTGTACTTAAGTAGAGTACTTGAGTAAATGTACTTAGTTACTTTCCACGCTGCCCAGCAATAACCCCGTCGCCTCTCGCTCAGGTTGTATCTGAGAGGTTACAGCGGCACGGCGGGGAGGCAGAGCAGCCTAGCCACACACGGGACCGGCTTCAGCACCCGAGACCAGGACAACGACAACTGTGACCACTGCAAATGTGCCCTGATGCTGACTGGAGGTAAAGTCCCCCCCCCGCCCCCCCGTCCTGTGGGTTCGGTAGGCCGCTCCGTCCTCCAGGTCAACGCACAATAAAGCAAACGTGTCACAATAAGCAGTTTTATGACTTGGAAGTGCTCAAGTCTCCGGAGAGACGCACTAGGATAAACAAAAGTTCTACTTTCTACTTAATAGCTCAACCACCTGTGACTTCATAGGCTAGAACCACAGAAATTGATAACTGTCTGTCAACAATTTGTCTAATGATGTCATTAAACGATATCTCTCCGTCATAAATCAAACCGGTGATTTGTTGTTTAGGGGTCAAACTCGGTCGTATTTTCCCAAAAGCTCTGGCCTTTCAGACGTCTGTGTCTGGCACCTGTCAGTGCAGGGCCCTTCACCTTCCGTCACCGCCAAGACAAACAGCTCTTTAGCCCCCCTCAGCCTCCCCCTCCACGGGTCCAGATCGCCAATTAAGTTAATCGTTCCGGCAAAAACCTCGAGCTCCCTGGAGGAAAAGACTCCTCTGGTCACCATTAGTCGGTGAGTCATGTAAAATCACCGCAATTTTACAGAGAAGGAGAAAGAAAAAAGGAGAGAGAGTGACAGAGAAGGAAAAAGAAACAGCAGAGGGAGAGAGAAATGAGCGAATAAACAGAGAGAGAGAGAGAGAGAACAACGGCGAGGAAGAGATGGAAAGAAAAAGAAACTGGGATGAAAAAACTTCTCATCCTCAAGGGACAAACTGAAGTCTAACTATGAAAATTGCCCCCACATTTGCCAAAAATGAGGAATCTGATGAAAAATCCGAGTGTGTTCAGGGATTTCAGCATCATTTTCTGTCACGTCTTTGCAAAACTGACAGAATAAATTGATCTCGCTGGATCTTTCAGCCCAAATTCAACCTCTTTTTATATCACTTTTGAACCGAATTCAGATTAGATCATCATACGTGCATCATCGCATATTTTAAAAATGTATAACCGACTGTAAACACTGGAGATTATGTGCGTCAGATGTCCGAATGTGCTTTAGGTTTGTATTGAGCCCAGCGCGTTGTCTGCTGAGATGCACTGGGTTTTTTTCTCTCCCTGAATTTAATCAGGTAGTTTTAGTTGCCCTAACTTTACCAAACCTTAACAATGATGTGGTCACATAAGAACACTACAAGTTGGTTTTTCACTGCTCATTCCGGAAAAAAAAAAAAGATGAGAAGATCAGAAGTAGTGTTTCACACGTGAGGACTGAATTCTGAATCACATAAGGAAAAAAAATGAACGAGGACAAGAGAGGAGAGGGAAAGAAAGGAATGACCTTTTTTTTTTTAATTTCGCCTTCCTCTCTTCTTCTCTCTCTTCATCCATTCCTCCTCCCCTCCCTCTTCTTCTTGTCCTTCTTTCCTTCTCTTCTCCTCTCTCTCTCTTCTTTTTTCCGCTTTCTTCCCTTCCTCCTCCCCCTCCTCCCTCTCTCTCCTCCCTCCTCTCTCTTCTCTCTCTCTCCAGGTGGTGGTTTTGGCTTGGTTTTCTCTCCAACCTGAACGGTATTTACTACACCGTCGGCCACAACATCAGGAAGCTTAACGGCATCAAGTGGCACCACTTCAAAGGCCCCAGCTACTCCCTGCGCTCCACCTCCATGATGGTACGACCCTACGACTTCTAGCCGCACCCCTCAGCCTTCCTGATGGAACCACCCTCAGCCTTCGGACCCTCCAGTTTCGTGATGGTACACCCCTATTGCTCCCAACGCCCCTCCAAAACGCCTTCCTTAGTATGTGAACACCCCCCAGCTCCGGCACCACGATGCTGTGACCCTCCCGTCCACTGCCGTAATGGTGCGGTCCCACAGTTTATAACAACACCTCTTGGATCCACAATGGTATAAACCTGACTCTAGCGGATCCTGGGAATTACAACCATAATGGTAAAACCCATATGAGTCACGAACACCCCTTTGATCCACCTTCAGGCCCGTGAACGTCTCGCAGCATGTGCTGTTGTATGTCTGGTCTTTGGGGCTTTGTCCTCATAACCTGCCCTGGATCCGCCAGGGGCCGGGTTATGCTCAGAAAGAACTAGTCTGTGCGAGGACGTTGTCGGAAACCGAAAGCGTTTATAGCCGCTCTGAACAGTCAGGCTCGACGGCGGGATGAACTGCCGGCCGTCACTGGCAGTGCCTGTCTCTCCAGGAAGACATTGACAGTGTTGCACCGTGTAAAGAATGAAAAAAAGTAAAACCCGGGGGAGAAGCTCCACCGCTGCTCACTCTCTCGCCTCCTTACAGCTGATCAGCCGCGTCAGTCTCGGTGTGAATGCCTCTAATCCAGCGCTCGAAAGGTGTCGGGGGACTTTCTGAAGCTCGCTGACCATCTGATAAGCAGCTCCGATGAAACATGCTGGCGGCGACACGGTACAGCCCTTTATGACTTCGTGGCATCACTTGGGTTAAATGGTACGATCCGCTGACTTCCACATACCTCCGGAGGTTGCAGCCATGAAGGAAATCCCTTATAAACCTGCAGACATTCCTGTGTTCCCACATCTGGAGAGTCCTTCCGTCCTTCTCCTTTTTGCGACTAGTGATTTCATTCCGAAACGTCTTCACATACTCCCTGGTCCCTGGTCGCCTCCATCGGCAGAGGCTCATATCATTATGTCTTCCACTGCACTAAAGCCTCCCGCTCCAACAGCATCCTGCTTTTTGAAGCGACACAGTGGCTGTGACGCTCACAGACGAGCATGGAGGCCGTGAAGGGAAGTGGTGGCGCAGAGTGAGAGGCGTCCGGCGGCGTTACGGCTTTTCTGCTGCCGAGTTACAGAGGCAGACGGTCTGCGTGATTTATTCCTCTGCCTGACAACGACAGTTTAGAACATGTAACGGCACCACGGATATATGAACTTGACCTGCTTGCTTTTTTCATGAAATGTGAGGTGTGCTATAATAAACTGCTCGACCAGGAGTAAGTAAGACTTCATCTAGACACAGGTCACAGAGAGGGACAAGTTAAAGACACGATACAGGATTTGACTGGCGAAAAAGAAATGGATAACTGGGTAGAAGTTCGGCTCACAATAAAATGCTTTCGTAGTTGTTTTCGGTTTTTTTCAAACGAAGCCAATGGCACGACCACTACTCACATTAATCAACAGTTTTACACATTTTAAGTGAAAGGTTTAGAAAGCGGTGAGTCCTGTAGCTTCAGAAGGACAGAATTACAGCATCTGATCGATCCGGTGACAAGTCGAAGCCACGCTGAGGGTCGATCCCATGATGTGGAGCCACAAGGACGACTGACTAACGCTTTCCTAATTGTCTCCTCCTGTGGTCTGGGTTCGTCTCAGCAGGAAAGCCGGTCCAGCCTGGTGAGGGAGCCAGAGAAATGTTCCCTCCCATGACCGTGTTTTCCTCCTCAAACTCAAAGACTCTTGAGAACCATGAAGCTGACTGTGGTGTGTGGACGTCTTAACAGCCAAGTGGACAAATATCAGTGCCACTCACCCCCCCCCATTGTGCATGTTGCTATTTAAAGCAAAGACATGCAGACTTGCAAATAATAAATGGAGACTGATGAATAACTGAAGGATGGGCTACTAGGACACTTGCAGCTGGGGAGACATTAAACGTTATGGTTTTTGCTATTATTCTGGAAAGCAAACAATAATGGCAAGCGGACTGAATTTTTTGATGGATAACTAATCACATTTTACGACTTTACTGCCAGAGACTGGACTTGGCAACACCTAAAGTTTTGATCGACGTACTAAAGCATCTACTCTGTATTTCTGAATGTTGAATCAAGGAAGGAAACCTGAGGAGGAGAGAGAGAAAGGAATGGACCGAGAGCAGCATGTAACACTAAGAAAGTCCAAATCAACCATTTTTCCGGTTGTTTCATGTTGGATAGAAAGTCTGGACAATGAGGAAAAGAGAGAAAAAATCAAACCAGAGACTTTATGGTTTAGCAGAGTCCAGATTCCGAAGCGGAGAAATATTGCTTTAATTATCTTCCTAAGCCAAACAGCCTGGTTATTTTCTTGTTTCTGGTTAGAGTCCACATTTTATCTCGTCATACACATTCTCATGGTACTCATACAGACATTAAATGAGTTACAGGACGTATTTATGTTATTCAGTGCTTTGGATTTTCACTGTTATCATCTGAACTGTCTTTTTTTTTTTTCTGTCTGTCTCTTACACTCACAACTGAGATTACAAAAAAAAAAAAACTGTCAAAACTGGACTGGTTGTGTCTGAGTGTGTGTGTTTGACAGTCAAAGGAGTGAGTGACCGTCAGCCTTTTTTTTTTTTCATCATTTATCAACATGCCTTCAGAAAAACGTGTTTTCTTATAATAGATATTTACTGTCTGATAAAGATTATCGGTCACCAATAACTTCTAATACACTGTTGTCACCGGAGGCAGAACCACCAGTGACGGTCGTCCATCCAGTATTCGGCTTCTGCGAGCCAGCAGAGTGCGAGCAGACTGCAGCGGAGGCACGATTAGCCTTTTTGAAACCGTACAGAGAGGGTACAGCTCGGCCTGTGTCCTCGGCTTATTGGTTTTAAGATTAACAATGAAAACTTTTCTGCAAAAACCAAAAAAAAAGGGGGGTCAGTTGTTTGTGCTGTCTGTGCTAAGTTATCCAGCGGAAAACCTGAGCGCACACAGGGCAGGTTAATGACACCGCAACTTGTTCTCACTTCAGTCGGACTGATTTTTTGTGGAGCACGGTTTAGGTTTACGAAACTTTAGAGGAAGCGCTTGACATTTGGGAAAATACGCTTATTTGCTTTTTTTTTGCTGAGAATTAGATGAGAAGATAAGACGCCACTCTCACGTCTGTACGGTAAATGTGAAGCTACAGCCAGCGGCCGGTTAGCTTAGCTTAGCATAAAGAGTGGAAACGGGGGGAAACAGCTAGCCTGGCTACCAGCTACCAGCACCTCTTAAGTTCTTTCCCCCTGTTTACAGTCTTTCTGCTGAGCTACCAGTCAGTCAATCGGGTCAAATGGAGTCAATTTTTATTTATGTAGCCCAATATCACAAATCACAAATTTGCCTCAAGGGACTTAACAATCTGTACAGCGAAGGACACCCTCTGTCCTTAGACCCTCAATGCGGAAATGGAAAAACTCCCCAGAAAAACCTTTCATCTGGAAAAAAACAATGGAAGAAACCTCGGGAAGAGCGACGGCGGAGGGATCTCCCTGTCAGTCAGTCAATCGCACTTCATTTGTACGGCCCTTCACATACAGGTTAGTGCAATTCAAAGCACTCTGCAGATGACTGATAACACGAGAAATCAAAATGGTGATAAATCAATAATAAAAGCAATAAATAAAATGGCCGTAAAACGTCCAACTCAAAAGTCAAGCTAGGGAGGTTGATTTCAGGCTTTAAAGATGTCGTGACTTTCAGCTGCTCTCGGATTTGTTCGAAAAACTGAACGCTGCTCCACCAGAGGCTCTTGTCCTGCACCTTGGAACAACTAAAAGACTTAGATCAGAGGACGAGGGGCCGTCCTGGTTCATAGATTGGAAATATGTCAGACAAGTAGGCTGGTGCAAGACCATGAAGTGATTTAGTCCAGTTAAGTCCAGTTAACCAGCCACCGACAGTAGCTCAGAGAGAGCGGTGTCTTTCTCCTCCTCAGTCTCCCTACAAGAGATCGAATAAGCATTTTCCCCCAAATGTCCAACTATTCCTTTTAAAAAAGACAAGGCCGTCCATAATAGCTCCCTCAGAAGTGGGCTTTGTGGCGATAGAAAGTTTTCATGTGACAATAGTGATTGATTTGTATCCTCAGTCACTCTCCTCACGACGGCTGTCGACACGGTTTCGTACGTTAAGCCTGTAGGATTCCCTGCAGGTTTTAAAAATGACTGAGTGAGGTTGTCGCATTCTTCTATTTTTTTTTTATTTCTCAGAATAAAGGCGTCTGTGCTTCACTCTTATGAAAATGCACTTTATGGAAGAGAAAATGGTTTAGGACAGATGCAGTGGTCAGTTTAATCTCTGCTCTCAGTGTTACTGTGTATCGTATGTTGTTTTGTATTGAAACTGTTTCAAGATACTGCAAACATTAACAAATTACACCTTTTTTCAGGTTTAAACTTGTTTTTTTGTTTGTTTTTTAATTTTCTATTTACTGCATATTTGTCATAAAGCTTGTCCACTCAACTGTAAACCGTCTGCAGTATTTTGTACAATAAAATATGTTAATAAAACTGGTCTGAGTGGTCACTGCTTCTCCTTCTCTCAGCCATTCACTGATAGAGAAGGCAGAATGGGAACAAAAGAATTATTTCATAAATAATTCACTGTTGGAATTTTGTCTCTTAGAATAAATGTCACTTGTCCACCTTTTTATAATATTTGGTTAATATTAAAGGAACATTTTAATATCTATCACATTTCATAGTTGGAATCATCTCAGTGATGCTTACCATGCTTATTGAAAGTAAATGAATTTTTTATCAGATATATTTTACATAACGTTGAGCCAGTGTGATTTGCCTGAGTAAGATGGAACCACATCACACTAGCCCCATGCATTTGGTCCCACAGCTACAGCACATTACACTTCGTCGTGCAATGAACAGCACCCATATTTTGAAAATCTAGCCATCTGTTCCGGTTTAATTTCTGTTTTCATTCACACTTGGAGAAAAAAAAAACGACGACATAAAGTATCATCCAAGAAGTTTGCTGCGAATACAGATGTTGTGCACACTGGATGTTGTCAGTAAAGGTTCATTGAAACCTTTAAAAGGAAACAGGTCGGGGCGGTGTCGCTCTGCCGCCCTCTGGTGGTCGGGCCGTGTAACTACAGGTTTGGTGTGCAGGTGGCAAACTGCCGCCCAGTCAATAAAATTACATTTACCACCGGAAAAATAAAATCGTATCTTTAATGTGTATTATATGCGAGTGACTCCAGACTCCATCGGAACGGTTTCTAGACGTTATCGCGATGTAGTCTTTCCGTCCGTCGGTCCGTCCGTCCGTCTGTCGTCACCGTGACCTCGCTTCGCTTTCGCAGGACTTGATTAACTTTGTCCGTCCGCGGCTCCAGTAGCAGCTCTTCCGGACAGTGTGCGCTAGCGGTCTGTGTGAAGGTCGTGAGTCCAACCTGTGAGTATTCCCCCAACTGCGCCGATTTGAACCACCTGCGTTGAATTCAGATTGTAACCTAGTAATTTTTCAACTGATTACTGCCTCCCGGATTTGACGGATTTCGTTGAATTTTGTCTCTTTGCTCTGCTTTCGCCGGCTAGTTAGCAGTTAGCTTCATCGAGGTAGCTAACGTTAGCTCATGCTAAGACACGAACCATTTCTCAAACTTTGTCAGATTTACATGTTTCTTTTAATATATTTTCGCTTCATGTCATTTATTAATAAAGTTATGATAATACGAACAGATGAGGCCTTAAAAGTCGCATCTTGATTGTGACTTTGAGCTCATTTGACCCTGCAGCGCAGCTGGTGGCGTTACACTGGGTTTACTTTCTGTTATATTTATATTCGTTTTTATATTAATACTTGGTGGCTCGCCGCTGAAGATCCACGCTGATGTGTTTATTCGTAAGGATTAGCGACCGGCCTCCAGGAACTAACTCATTAGTTATATCGGCCCTTTTAAATATTTTATTTTAAGTTTAAACGCGTGAACGAAGGCAGACATGGATCATTTAACTTCACTATTAAAAATAGAGACACGTAGAAACACACCCGGGGTTAAACGCGACAGTCGGTCGGTCGCACTGACTGTTGTGACCGATTGGTGACCTCCAGGTCCCGCACCGTGATTCAGCAGTTAAGGAGAAGCTTACAACGCTGAAGCAACTCGCTCTGATGTGATAAGATGTCGGGCATTGTAGTTAACGACTTGACAATGTTTGAAACCAACTTTGAAACTTTATTTTGTTCATGAAAGCAAGAAAGGGCGATTTCACCGCCCCCCCAATCGAGACCACATCAGACCAAGTCCAGATTAAAAACCACTCTACTCAGACTTGTCAGATCTGGACTACATCATCGCAGACAAGCAAAAGACTCTTTAAAATATGGATTCAGTTTTGGGAAACCTTTCGTCTATTTGTAAAAACACAAAAAAGGGAGATTTTACTGCCCCCCCCAATCGAGACAGCATGATGGTCTAGATGGCAACAAGGCAGTTTAAAGCATTTAGATAGGACATAAAAACATAGCTAGGTACATAAGTATTTGGACAGTGACACAAGTTTCATACTTTTTCCTCTGTAAACCACCACAGTAGGTTTGAAACGAATCCATCGAGATGTGACTGAAGTGTTGACTTTCAGCTTTAATTCAAGGGGTTTCGCAAAAACATCACATTAACGGTTTAGGAATTACAGACATTTTTATACATAGTGTGTCATTTTCACAGGCTCAAAAGTAATTGGACAGTTTACTGACAGGTGTGGCCTGTCCCCTCGTTATTTCATGACAAATGAAGCAGCTTAAAGGTCTGGAGTTGATTCCAAGTATTAAATTTGCATTTGGCGGCCGTTCATGGGAACTCTCAATATGCGGTCCAAAGACGTGTTGATGCATGTGAAGGAGGCCGTCGTTCGGCTGAAAAAACCAAACGAACCTATCAGACAGATGACAGAAACTTGAAGAGGCCAAATCAACAATCTGGTACATTCTTAAGAAGAAGGAATGAACTGGCGAGCTCAGCAACACCAAAAGACCTGGAAGACCACAGAAGACAACTAAAGTGGATGATCACAGAATTATTTCCTTGGTGAAGAAAAACCCGTCACAATATGTAGCCAAGTCGAGAACACACTCGAGGAGGGAGGTGTATTATTGTCAAAGTCTACAATCAAGAGATGCCTCCATGAGTGTAAATACAGTAACACCCAAGAACAGACCAGATTAGACCTTTCCAGGAAACATCTAAAAAAAAAAAAAAATCCTCCCCAGTTCTGGAAAAGGATCCTTTAGAAAGATGAAACCAAGATGAACTTGTACCAGAATGATGGAAGAGAAGAGTCTGGAGAAGGAAAGGAGCCGGTCATGATCCAAAGCCACCACATCATCTGTCAGATATGGTGGAGGGGTGTTATGGTCTGGGCATGTATGGCTGCCAATGGAACCCAGTCACTGGTGTTTACTGATGCTCTGACTGCTGGTAGAAGGAGCAGGATGAATTCTGAAGGAGACAGTTCTACACTATCTGCTCAGATTCAGCCAAATGCTGCTAAACTGACTGGACGGAGCTTCACAGCACAGATGGATAATGACCCCAAACGTGCTGCGAAAGCAACACAAGACCTATCAAGGCAAAGAAGTGGAATATTCTTCAACGGCCAAGTCAGTCACCTGACCTCAACCCAACTGAGCAGGTTTTCACTTCCTGAAGACAAAACTGAGGGCAGACAGACCCACGGAGGAGCAGCAACTGAAGGCGGCTGCAGTAAAGACCTGGTAAAGCATCTCAAGGGAGGAAACTCAGCATCTGTTCACCTCCATGGTTCCAGACTTCAGGCAGTCGCTGACTGCAAAGCATTTTCATCCAAGTATTAAAAATAATCCTTTTATTTATAATTATGTTGGTTTGTCCAATTACTTTTGAGCCTCTGAAAATGAGGGACTGTGTATAAAAATGTCTGTAATTCCTAAACCGTTAATGTGATATTTTTGTGAAACCCCTTGAATTAAAGCTGAAGGTCTGCACTTCAGTCACATCTTGATGGATTCGTTTCAAACCTACTGTGGTGGTTTACAGAGGAAAAATTATTAAACTTGTCACTGTCCAAATACTTATGTACCTAACTGTACAAAGACAAACACAAGTAGGATTTAAAAGGTGTTAAATATAATAGAAGATAAAAATATGCTAAAATGGAATGAGATGGATTAAACAGAAGAATAAATATGACAGTGCAGCGTGGTGGAGTTTGTTCCAGATATGTGGAGCATAGAAACTGGACGCTGCCGCTCCGTGTTTAGGTTTGACTCTGCAAACGGTAAAAACCTGAGATGTCTGGACGGGTCGTAACGGAGCAGCAGTTGTCCCAGTTTTTTATATTGGCTGCAATAGAAGAAAGAAGAAAACTTTTCTCCATCTATCTTGATAATCAATTATCAAAAAATGTTTAAAACAGTTGGTGCTTCCACATTCTGAAAATGATGAATGTTGCTGCTTTTCTATCATGATGGACTGAATATTTCTGGGTTTTGGTTGGACTAAACCAAAACTAAAACCGTTTTTAGTTGCAGCCCCGTTTTACATTAATGGGCACATTAATAACATGAGACAGGATGAGACGCTGTTGCTTTTATCCTCTGGTGTAAAACTTAGATGTCCGGGTCTAAAAGTGGGACCTCGGGTCTTTCGCAGCTCTTCACCTCCGCTAGCTGTAGTCTGCAAAATGGGAAATCACAAGGGGTGACTGACAGAACTGTGAGAAGGGATAAACTGCACATTTCCTGTGATGTGGAGCAGAAAGGGAGGACAGGAAACTGGTTCAAGGGTGCCGTCTGTGACTACACAGGTCTTCCTCTCCCCGCAGGTGATCCACCATGTCTCTGCCAAAGCCTGTGATGAGGGGGATGCTGGCGAAGCGTCTGAGGTTTCACCTGCCCATCGCTTTCGCCCTGGCTTTTGGCGCTGCCGTAATGTTCAAGGTGAGGGTACGACACACGCCCACACGGCCGCATCCTCAATTCAGATGACACCCAGTAGACCTGACGGTGGGCGCACTCACTTTAACATTTAGTATCAGCATCCGGGCTAATTTGTAGCTCCGCAGACAAATTTCAAACAGTTCAACTCATTTTTGCCGATTGATGTCAGTTTTTAGGGGCTTGTTTTTACATTGTGTTGACAGAATAACCACATGCTGTGTTGTCACTTTTATTTAGTACACATTTATGGTGTAATTCAGTCCACGCATCGGCCCTACAACAAAATCCTGCCTCTGCACAGCCTCTAATGTTGATCAGACGCCGTTAGTGAGGTGGTGATTCAACTCAGGTCATTTTAGGACTCAAGTTAGTGGTTTTACCTCGGATGCCAATATATGGAGAGATGTCTTAATGTTTGTCCGTCCCCCATCTGCGTGTATGAGGCAACGCAATATTAGTACCCGGGCGGAGACAACGCAGCCACAACAACACGCTGCAGCCTCCAATGAGCGTAGAGCTGCATCCACACCTCCGTCGGGAAGAACCGAACACCGCGAGCTTACAAAAGCGGATTTACTGTCAGGCTACTGGAACGCTCTAGGTCATGCACATGTGATTAAGATGTGAACTCAGTGTAAATGAGTAACTGTTCAGTTCTGGTTATTGAGAAAGGGCTGCTCCACTAAAACAATAAAATAAAACTTAAAGTTTTCATTGCAGTTCAGACGTTTTTGTATTTGTCTTAGGAGACGAGCGAGCCCAGTGAAGAGACTGCTCCCATCACACTCGTGTTCGCATCAGTGCACATGCGCGAATTCGCAGCTGATTCGATTTCTTTCTGAGCTAATTTACACGTTTCTCATCTTCGTATGAACTTATCGGCGTCGCGTCCCGCGACCAGTTGTAGATCTCTGAGGGTCCGACAAAACGCAGGAGAACTGGCTACGTCTCGCCTCGCACTGAAACACTCTCGTCTGTTCAGTTCTTCTGTTGGGAAAAATTAGGAGGCGACTGTTTTTAGGGTTTTGATGGATTTTGATTGAAGTTGTGAACAAAACAGATGTTTTTCTTTCCCTTCCTCTTTCTAACAGTACACCGTGACAGAGCCCAGGAAACGGGCCTACGCTGAGTTCTACAAGCAGTACGACTCTGTCAAGGAGTTCAACGCCATGAGGGAAGCCGGCATCTTCGAGAGCGTGCGGCCCTCTGGGGAGTAAACCCACCGTGAGTCTGTCTTTTCTGGGTGGGGTCGGATCAGTGGATCACAGTAACATCTGTGAAGTGAAGTTCAAGGTTATTGTCATTTCAAACATAAAAAGTAAAGAGAGAGAGAGAGAGATTAAACGTAGTTTCTTTGGGAACCGGCGCCATTTATAAAAATACCGAAAATTTTGGGGGAGTTTTGCTGAATATGGAACTGAAACATTGGAGTAATTTTTATGGTTTTGTGTTTTCTTCTTCCAGCTCTCCCCCCCCCCGTCATTCATTCCTGGTCTGAGGATGAAGTTCCTTCTTGCCCCGTTGGATGTTATTTACTGATTTAGATGTGAACTTCGCTATGCTGTTTTGTTCCTCTAAATAAAATACGCTATTAATTTAAGAGTCCTTTCGTCCTTGTCCTGTTCCCACTACGTCACGTGCCCGTTGCGCTTTGCAGGAGTAAATTTTAAATTTCCGAAATAATCCGCAGTTGTGTTTGGATTGTAATCCAGAATTGCTGAAAAAGAAAATGCACGTGTCTATTGGGTATCACTGACAGCCGACTGTTCACCGTTTCATCTGATGTGTAATAGCACCGTCACGTATTACTGTTACTCTTCGTCATCAAACAGAACATTTGGAAGTTTTCGGTTGTGAGAGGAGTGGGACCCACAGACTATTCAAGACAGGTGTCGTGTCCCAATTCCATACAACATCACTAGTATACAATATGTCTTATATAATGGTTTTTAAAAATATAGTATACTATGTTTTTCTACATGGTATAAGAGAAATCAATGTGGTTTACCAGGAAACAGGAAATCAGTCCAAATCAAAAAAAAAAAGGTAGCTATTGAATGAATTCACCAAAAGTGTTGACAGCGTCGCCTTGTCTGGTACGAGATGACTTTTTCAGCACATACTAAGACGGGTTAGCTGTCTCTAAAAGTCTTAAAAACATTGGATTTAGTGTCAAAAACAAAAAGCTCCAGAAGGTTTTAAAAGGTCTTCGGTTTAATCTACAAAGGTCCTGAATATTTCCTCCTCCTCTTGACGTGAGTTCCAGCTATTCGCGCTTGGGAGACGGGAGCCGGGAAGCTCATCGACGCTCATCCAAAGGCACAAAGCTAAAGTCTCGCGTTTAACCGGGCGACTCCGGTTAACACCGCTGAGTGAAACGACACAGAGAGAAAATGACATGTCTGTGACTGCTCTTAATTTTATCAGCCGCCCCCCCAGTGAGAACGCATGAGTCCAAGCCTCCAAACCAGTTTGAAGGACTGGTACAGGGCACACACAGTGGGAGAGTGTCTGTGGCGCCGCCTGTCGCCGCTGTGCGGCACTGCGGCCTGTGTCTGCCCCGCCTTCCTGCCTTCGCTCTTCCTGTTTTTTTTTTTTTTTCCTCTTTCTACTGGATGTCGCGGCGTTTCGCCGAGCGGTTGGAGAAACGGGTTCCGAGTGGTCCGGGATGAACCGGGCGGCGAGGATACGGCAGCTGGGCTGAAGTCTGCGCACCGTGTGACCCTCGTTTTTTCCGAATGGTGAACGGACGCGGTGTTTTTTTTTTTCTTTTTTCTTTTCTCGCGGCAGTGACTGAACGGGGCTAACTGCTGCTAGCTGCTTGCTAGCGCTGGCGGACGGTGTTTTTGCTGGTGGTGTTGAATCGCCGACGAACTCGGGTCAAGTTTTTGACCACAGGCGACCGAGAGGAGTGTCGGTAGACGCGCAGTGGGGAGCGGGGGGGGGGGGGACGACGACATGGAGAACAAGGACAAAGTGCAGATGAGGAATCACCCCCGGAGGTAACGTCGTGATAAGAATAAACACAGGCGGGCTTGAGATGTGTGACATCCTCGTTGACTTTACCCGTGTAGGCTGGGGTCCGGCCGAAGTTAGCGGCTGCCGGACCGAAAATGAGTCCGATAAATACCAAATTACACGGTCACAGTGTGCGAGCGGGTTAGAGAACATTACATCACCGGGTGTCAAAGAAAACCGTTTGGTTACCGGGACCGTAATGTAAAACGAGACGGGCTTACAGAGGCCAGGTTAGGACTCTTTGCCGGAGCAGGAACTTAAACACTTCACCTTATTTCTCCTATTTATCATGTAAAGTACACAAACATGTAACCAAGGGTTTCTAGCAGACTATAAGGTGGTTAGAAGCAGATCTAAGTGTTTATTGATGTATTTTTGTGAATATAACTGATGTAGTCTAAATGCAACAGCAACTGCCATAAACCCTGCTCCATGGAGGTTATAATATAGAGTAGAAAAATGTCATAGAAACACTTGTTTCTAACATAAAACACCGGACGATATAAACATGAGACTAAACAATAAAATCCAGAAAGCCAAAATTTCAACACAAATTAAAATGAGAAACACCCACATCAAAATCTCTAAGTAAAATAAGGATCATTTGATGGCTAAAGTTAAAATGTCATTAAATTTTTTTTTTTTGGTAACATTTAACTTTAAGTTTATTATGAATGATCAGTATCTGAACACGTAATAAAAGGTTTATAATTGACTATAATGTGGTAATGAGCAGATCTAAGTGTTTACTACTGTATTAAAAAATAACAAATGACACTGCAACGATTAGTCGATTCGATCGATTATTCAGTCGACAGAAGATTTATCAGCAATGATTTTTACAGTCAAATAATCATTTTAGTCGTATTTTTAATCAAAATGCCAAAAATCTGCAGGTCCCAGTTTGACAGATGTGAGAAGCTGATGTTTTTCTTTTTCAAACATGGATGTAAACTGAATATCCTCTTGAGTTTTAGACGTCAACTTGGATTGTGGGAAATTAACTGTTTTCTCACATTTTATAGACAAATTTTATGGACAGTAATGAAAATAATTGTTAGTTGCAGCCCTACATTATAGTAAAACTACGTCTTAATGTCTCCACGTCTTATTTTGGTGTCTTGGACTGAATTAACCAAAAAAAGGGAAAAATTCATTATATATAACTCCAGCTCTTGTTGAATTAGGTAAGTGTCTGTATTTTCTCGAGCTGTTGAGTCAGATCCTGAGGATTTGTCACCATCAAAGTCCCGGCGATCCAGTTCAACGCCTTACCCCTATTTGTTGATCTTGGCTTAGCTGCTTCAATCTCGACAGGTTTAGAGTCAGTCAGCTCAGAGCGGATACAGGTTGCAATAATTCCTGATCATTGGGCACGTGTGTTTGGGTTTAAAGCCGTGGCTGTGTCCTCTGGTTTTGACAGAAGAGCTGGCAAGACGCACTGGCTTGTCAGGTGGGTTTATATGCTTCACAGGTGTGAAAGGCATCCGAGACCACCGCACTGGCTTTGTGGCAGAAAAATCCGGGCCACTGGAAAGAGTGATATTTTGGTTAATAACACGGAAATGCTGGACTGTTTCAGATGTAGCGTGAAGTTGTGTACAAAATTTTGGCCCTCCCTGTTCAAACTACAGGTTTTGTTGGTCTTTGAAGTGAAAAGAAGTCAATCCAGCCCCTGCAGGAAACAGTCGTTAAATGAGCCTTTCCTCAAATGTTCATGCTCTGTTTAATTTGTATTGCAAGAACTTAAAAAACAGAAAAAATTTAAACAGTAATTGTGGCATGTTTGGGCAGCCTACTGAGGCAGCATGCCCGCCTTAAGTAACCCTGTGCTTGGGGCTGTGTGGCAACCAGTCTCACAGGAAACACTGAAGGGACAGAGGTAAGAATGGACCCCACTAAATATCGGCAAATTCTGGAGGCAGATGACCTGCAGTCAGTCAGGAAAGTGTAACTGAAAAGAGGAAGGTTTCTACCAGGACAACGATCCAAAGCAGACCACAGAATCCACCATGAGCCACCTCCAGAAAAACACGAGCTGAAGCTTTTGGAACGGCCCCCGCAGCCCCCCTGACCTGACTCTAACCCTTTGTACTGTACTGTAAGTACTGACTTTGTAAGGGTTCACCTCCTCCAGTTACTGTTTATTTTATTTATTTTTTTCAAGTTCATGAAATAAAAGGCAACCGGGAATTTACATTTGAAGAAAGGCTCGCTTTTAATGTCTGTTTGCTGCAGGGTTTTACTTCTTTTCACTTCAGAAATACACAGAATATGAAATTTGCCCAAACGTTACAGCATAAACCTGCATATAATGTAAGTGAGACTTCTATCATCCCAGCACTGAGTGTGTCAGACTGTTCTTCTGTACGTGACTAAATTAGTTGCAATGTCTGTTTCACCTCAACTCCCTTTATTTCAGTCACAAGACTTCAGCTCGGCAAACAACATGATTGAAATCTGGAGATGTTTAGTGCAACACAGGAGCATAAATACAGAATAATGAGTGCTTTGTTGAAATATGTTAATTCCAGTGGTGGAAGAACTACTCCTATATTTTACTTAAGCGAAAGCAGCAATACCACAATTTGAAGTTACAAGTAAAATTCTTACATTAAACATTTTAGAGCTGCTGAATTAATCGATCCATTATTTATAAAACTAGTCATTTATAAAGATAAAATGCCAAGAATTTGCTTGTTCCTAATCCTCCGATGTGAATATCTTCAGTTTTTCTTTCTTTCGTACAATTGCAAGCTGAATATTTTGGGGTTTTGGACTCGTGATTGGACAAAGACATTTTAAGATGTCCCCTTGGGGTCTGAGAAACCGAGAAACCTGACATTTTATAGACCAAACAACTGATCGATTACTCGAGAAAATCATCAGCACATTCATCGATAATAAAAATAATCGTTAGTTGCAGCCCTACGAGATTCGACTAAAGTAAAAGTGTAAAGGTATTGTCAGCAAAATGTACTTAAAGTATCAAAAGTAAAATTAGTCGTTTGGCATAATGGTGTCTTGCTATATTATACTGTCATATATAAATTGATCATAGATTTTTTTGAAATAAAATCTAAACCTGAAAAGTAACTCCAGCTGTTAGATAAATGTAACGGAGTAAAGAGTACAACATCACCTGAAATGTAGTGGAGTAGAAATATATAGTAACATAAAATGGCATAAAAGTACAAGTACCTCAGAACTGTACTACTTGAGAAAATGTACTTAGTTACTTTCTACCACTGGTTAACACTTAGGGTTTACGTTAGTACTTCCAACACTAATCCTAATAATTAGCTGAAACGATTAATTGATTAGTTCTTCGGCAGAAAATCAGGTGGCAACTGTTGTTGTAATGGTTGAATCATTTCAGTCATTTTTGCCGAACATTCGCGGGTTCAAGCTTCTTAAATGTGTGGATTTGCTTCTTCTCTCTGTTATTATGACAGTAAACTGGATATATTTAGGTTTTAAATTATTTATTCAGACACAAGAAGTTGTTTGAAGATGTAACCTTTGGCTCTGGGAAAATATAATCACCACTGTTCATTCATTTCTGGCATTTTGCAGAAAAATTGATTGATAAGATATATGGCTGATCAATTAATAATGAAAGCAGTTGTAGTCGGAGTTTGGGTTTCCCCCGGGAACTTGTTTAGCCGCGGTGGTTAGCCACCCAGGTCCTGACACATTTAATCTCACGATCAATTTATATAGTTAGCCGACAGCCTAAACAGCAGTCACGCTCATTCAACATATGGCCTTTGCTTTGTGAAGAAGCACCGCAGCTTTTTTCCCCTGAAGGTTGAGGTTTTATTTCATACAATTGTATAAATTTTCAATGGTGTTAGCGACGGCAATCTGTGTCTGTTTGTTAAAAGTGTGAGAAACCTGGCTAATTATTCATAGGGCTCAAAGAACACATTTAGTTTGAATGCAGGCAAAACGAATGAAGTGGTTTTTGAAACCATGGAGGTGGGACAAAAAACACTCAGGTGGGCAGATTCAAGAGCTTAGAGCAGGAAACACCTGTCAGAAATCAGTGAAAGGTATTGACAGTAGTGACACTCAGAATAAGAGAAGAAAACTAGAAAAGCAAGCTCGACCCCAATTATTTTGTTTTTTTATGGCCTCTTAATGTGCTATACGGACACGTTGAGAGGGCCGTTAAAAGAGATGCACTTTCTGTTTATTGTTGTACTTAGAAACTGGTTTGTCAGCTCAGTTCGGTCAGTGTGTGTTTTGTGTTTGACAGAAGGAACTGAGTTGTTCCTTTTCTGTCCACTTATCGGCAGGATGCCGGTAAAACGCACTGCTCATTTGTTATCGTGTCCACTCATTCATCCAGCGTTTCCTCATCAAGCTGATGTAAGAGAGGAGTTTTCAGTTCATGTCAGCCCTTTTTGCCCAGGCAACAATGGGTCTCATCAAATTTACAGTACGTCCTCCAGTGAAAACTTCAATCGAATGGCCAAACAGATCTTAACTTAGTTTGGCCGTTTGTTTAGCACGAGCAAGAGCAGCACTTCATTCACTGCATTATTTAGTTTTGTAGAACTTTTGTTTCAACTGTTAGTCTACCTCTGTGTATTTTAGATGTTGAATACCTAATAATTGACTTCGGTCATGTATGAGGAAATCGCCCACGTGGCACCAAATGTCAGTCAACAGCTGCAGCATAGAAATGTCTGTGTAGGCCCATCAAGCTGCTGTCAGTGTCCCGGTCTCCAAAGTTTAAACAGAATGTGGAAAATACAGGCCACTCACACCACTACAGCGTTTTATTTGTTTATTTATTTTAATTTTAGCTTTGTCATCTCTCCGTGTTGAACACCAAAACATGCAAATCTTTAATGGCGTCCTGCGTGTCAGGTCTCTACTCGAATGCCGTTTATTTTTTGTTTTCTTTGGGGTCATCTGGTTACTACTTTGAGTCTTTTTTCAACCTAGTAATTCAATTTTTCCCTAAATTTAAACATTGAGCTTGTTTTGAAGTATGTAGCTGTTCCGCTTGTCCCAGAAGAACAACATTATAAGCAGCAGTTAGCACTGAGTGTAGGAGTCAGATCTGTAGCACTGTGACTGCATTCCTATCAAAAATAGAAGTAGAATAAGAAGAGCAGAGCTGAGGGAAAACATAGGACGTTTTAAATTTAGTAATGTAAATATTTGATGTGTTCGGTACTTTTAGCCACTGCAGATGCACACATGCATTTGCAGAGGTTCACGGAGTCCACGTGAAACGCAGATTATGGGCTGCTACGGTAGCTTAGCATTTCGGCGATCGGCTCCCTGTCCTCTGCGGCTTGCGGGTTGAAGTCGATACACTGGGCAGCTGGGCCTATGGCCGTGCTGGGCTGAGTATAAAACCGGGCCCACGGGGTTTAAAGAAGGTCACAGACCTACTGACCATTCAGCTCAGTTATCAACAGACAAACAAGAGGACTGGTTGCAGTTTGATGACAGTCGTCTCTCAGGGCTTCCCAGGTGATCAAAAATGTAGCTTGAGCAACGTGTGGTGTTGCCTTGTCTTCCTTTTTTATTTAATCGAGCTTTATTGCTTCAGGCAAGCAAATTTCATTAAAAATAACAGTAACAATCAGCACAGGTAATATGCATATGCAAAATTCAAACCAAAATAGAAAAGCACAAAATATTCCTCATATTAGTTTATATCTCATTCCATCAATCTGCTGTTTTCAAGGTTGTGGTATAGGACCAAAGCCTTTTCTTCATCTTACTCAACAGTAAATTGGTCATAGTTTATTTGCCTGAGGGTAACCTGTCACACCTTGTTTTACTGCTACCGTAGTTCCAGCATGGAGACCACTTACCGCGCAGCACTTACTCAGATCTGCTCTTACGTAAACTGTAGAACTGACCTCATAGTGGGTGGTATCTATGTCAAACGAGGTACTTTCTAGTACATATGTTTTGCAATTTCTAGTTCATAGTGCATCTTTCCTTATAAAGCTGGGATATATCGATATAGAGTCGGTATTGTGATGTGAGACCGCAGCACATATTATTGTAAAATCTCGATATATAAATGCAACACTTCTTTTGCAAAACAGCAGATTGCATTCATAAGATAACTCCAAAACTATTTACACAAGAGTTCAAGCTTTCGGCAGACTTTTCAGTTAATTTGCACTATTGAATCCTTTTCCAGTTAACTACACTTCCGTGTACTAATAAGGGTGAGATTTACGGGGTGTCCTGGTAGCTTCAGTGGGCTAAGAAGTGTGTAATCTAATCATTAAAATGTCCCTGGACTGAGTTGTTGGATGTCATAGCGTCTCTCTCTCGTCCCACATTTTCTGTTAGTCAGTAAAAAGGCAAAAATGCACAAAACACGTTTAAAAAAAACGGAAAAAAAATCACATCAATGTATTTCACACACTCCTGGGTTTGATGAAATGTTGTATGAAATTATCAATAGATGCACCCAAAAGTCTTTGTAATACAGGCTTCTGATAGCAAATCGGAGAGTTGATTCACCAGAAATGGGAGCGGAACAGCACTTTTTTCCTCCTGTCTCTGATTTAACGCTGGCTTAATTTGACATTTCCTTCTGTCTTCCTGTAATCAGCCTAAGAATGGCTCGTCAAAGGCCGCATCTAGAACACGTGTGACTCTATTTTTGTCTGAGACTATTTTTGTCTCTTGACTTGTCAAACATCTGGAGAAGTCTTATAGTGCTGCTCACATTTCAAGAGAGAGCAAAAGTTGAAGATGAAGATAAATTAAACATTAGCAGATCCTGACTGTAGATACTAGAAAATAGAAAATAGTTGTTGGTGACAGTTTAGTTCCTTAATAATGTCTAAGATGTATGCATTCTGATTTCAAGCTTCTTCTTCTTTTTTTTTCTTTTTTTTTTTTTGGAGTTTAACTTGTATATTTTCTCTAGGTTGCTGGGGCAATCCATCAAAAAATCAATATATATGCTGCAACGAATGAATTGTTGAACTTTTAGCTGTTAATTTGTGTCACTATGTCTAATTTATGGCTACGTTATTAGTCACTGTTCATCTGTGAATTCTCTACACCCTGAGTTAATATGGATGGATGAATTGCTAAAAGTTCTGTTGGCAGAAAAAAAACGGGGGGATTAAAAAAATAATAACTGATGTCACCCAGATCGGGAACGGTGATAATGAGAGGAAAGACAGAGGGATAGAGCTGAAGCAGTTAGTCAATTAATCGATCAGTGTTTCCAGCTAATTGAGTTTTTTGACAGAAAACGAGGGAGAATTGCTGCTGTTCTGGTTTTTTTTTATCATTGTAAACTAATTATCTTTGGGTTTTATACAGTGGGTCTGACAAAACAAGACATTTGAAACTGTCACCTTGGGACTCTGGAAAACTGGAATAGACATTTTTTACTATTATCTGACATTTTATTGACCAAACGACATAGGGCTTCATTGGCAGATTAATCAGTAATGAAAATAATCCTTAGTTGCAGCACTACACTGAAATAATTACATTAAAGAGTTGCAATTGAACTTTTTGATTTCCGCTCCTCTCTTGTCCATTCTCCACCGCCTACATCCCTCTCTCTATCTGTCATCGCAGACAGCTGAAGAAGCTGAGCGAGGACAATCTCACCAAGCAGCCAGAGGAAGTCTTTGATGTCCTGGAAAAGCTGGGTGAAGGGTGAGTCATTTAGTCGTGCAGTCAGTCAACGCGATCAGACGGCGGCTGACACAGAAACGTTACACACGCCTAATAGTGGGACGGCCTGTGTTTTCGCACATCTGTCTGTCTGCATTTAAATGGGATCTCAGTGTTCGTTTTAATCGACTTTTCTTTCCTCTTTCTCTCTTCGCTGCGTTCTGTTACTCATTCTCTGTCCCTCCTTCTGTCTCTCTCGATCTCTGCCTCATTCCTTCCCCCTTTCTTCGCACGAAGCGCCTCCCTTCTCTGCTGCCTGTCAACATAAACATTGCCTCTTCATATCCTGTGTCTCAACCCACTTCCTGTTCTGAGCCGCTGATTGACGCCCGTGTGGGTGTGTGTGTGTGTGTGCGTGTGCGCGTGTTACCGTCCAGTGAATTTAACTCGTACCCTGTGTGTAGTTTCTCTCTCTGCAGCATAACACAATCGTCAGCCACAATGAGACTCATGCACACACCAGTTTATACCCTTTGAGCACTTGCGCATTTCCTGCCTTGTAGTTAACTTGTGCAGGTGAGAACAAACTCGAGAGACGTATGAAAACGATTTAAAGCCAAGACGTGGGAGAATAATGAGAGCATGATCCAGAGCAGCCTCAGGAAAGGACACCTAACGTGACAGATGTTGACAACCGATGGCCTTTAGTTCCTCACGCGTAAAAAGCCCGATAACAGAATGAACTGAGGGCCGCGGTGTTGGTCGATGGTGGCTCCTCATCCTGATTTAGTTTTATTGTTGTTTTTTTTTAAACAATGTAATTTTTAACCTGAATATAAGACAGGGTTTTCCAACACCTCTTTCTGGACACAAAATGCTTTGAGACTACTCCTGCTGGGAAATAAAACCTGCCCCGAGATACAAACAGCGAGTCCTCAGCTTCTCTGTCAGTTACATCCTCACACACTCTCCCGTCAGACTGTTGAAATGGGCACGACTTTTTCTTGCTCTTCTTTTTCACATCCTCACTGTGACTTCATGTGGAACCGGTGTCTCTTTGGTGTTTGACAGACGATTCGTTCTGCTTCTGCAGTGACGACATCAGGAAACACTTAAGACTCATCAGGAATTTATTTCCTCGAAAATGTGTCACGCAAGCCTTCAGAAACTCCTGCAGGTTAAACTGGACTAACCTAACCCTCCTGGGCCAACTATCTCCAACAGACTCACTATAAACAGACTTTATTAGACTTGCCAGCCTAGCAACATTAGTGCTACAAGCAACCCATATTGCAACACTCTCTGTGGGAGCTGGTGTTCACACTGATAGTCTCTCCATTCAAAAAGCATATCTGCCGTTGCTGTTACATGTAATTGTCTAATGCAAATTTCCAGAAAAAGATTATCATACACCATATTGGTTTTGGTCAGATTTAGTCCAGCTTTAATCAGTTGAAATGTAATAAGATTTAGTGTAGTTTTAGTCAGGCAAGAAGAATCTATAAAACAACAAGGATTTGACGGTAGAACTGTGAAATTAGCTGCTGAGCTGCTGGAGTTAAACATTTAACAGGTGTTACAGCCTTTGGGGACAGTTCCGTTCAGGGATGTGGCCTGTTTTAGTTTAATTTGGTTCACTTGACACACACTTGACCAAATCTCTAGTGACTAGTCCCAGGCTTTTGTCTGATCAGTTACAATAGGATCTTAGGGAAATTTAATTTCTGTTGCTCTTATGTAGGATTTACAGAGAATACAAAGATATTCAGATATTTATTGCTGCTGTCTGACAACAAACAGTAGACAGATTTTACTACAACAGACAAATTTTGCTCAGCAGCAGTTTCACTGTGGTCTGTTTTGGTCAGAGGCTCCCTCACAAGTAATGCAAACCAGTAACACAACATGTTAAACATCTCCCTTTGTGTCTGTGTGCAGGTCGTATGGCTGTGTGTTTAAAGCCAATTATAAAGAGACGGGGGAGATCGTGGCCATCAAACAAGTTCCTGTGGAGTCCGATCTTCAGGAGATCATTAAGGAAATATCCATTATGCAGCAGTGTAACAGGTACTTGCATGCATGGTTGACGTGGAGTCAAGTGTGATTGTAATATTGAAAAAGCCAATAACGGAATCACTAGTGACTCATAAAACTTGCCAGTTCATGTGGTCAGAGTTCTCCCACTCATCTTTTGCAGAGGTGGAATACCCCAGTTGAATTGTAAATGACCCCAAACTTAATTAAAAAAAAAAGAAAAAGTACAAATAAGTCCGCTGCATGAAAGCGGTGGATTCTCCTATATGTTTTTTTTTGTTTTATTTTAAATTATATTACTAAAGTATATGTTTGGTTATATGAAATTTAGGATGCTTTACAGTCACTACTTTTGTCTGGCAGACGCTTTTTGTCCAGATTGACTTGTAAGTGCTTTCAACCTCTGTGGAAACAAGAATCAAAAACAGTCTGTTATCATGGTTTCCTTTTTTGGTTGGGGGGTTTCCCATAAGTTAACACCCTCCACTCCTTCAGACCAAAAGGCTGGATTCACAAAAATTTTTTAGGGGAAACACTGCAACAGTGGTAAATGTACCAAGTCATCACACAGTCATTTGTAATAAAAATGTTTGCTTAGGTTTTTACTCCGTACAACGTGATGCTCCACTTTTATACTCAGAGTATGAGTAATGGTACGATGGCGGATACAGACTGGTGTTTCAGGGTTACAGTTTCACTTTAAAACCAGTTCGATTCTGATTCTGAGTCTTCACCAGCTGCTCGTAGTGACTTTAAAACCAAAAGCTTGAAATAATAAACATGATTCATTTTCTTGTTTGGAGAAATTTCACTCTTTTACATGTGCAGAAATAAAACACAATTGCATCTATTATATCACCAAAAAAAAGGGTAATATGTTAAATATAGTCACCTGTGAGTTTTTTTTCATGGAATATGCCTCTTTTTTTCTATTTCTACTTTTAAAATGCACCCTGCTCCCTCCCGGTGGGAAACTTTGACCATGGTAGAACTACTTTTGGTGTGTTTTGGTCTGTACCAGGCTCAGTCTTTACGCAGCCTTGAAAAATTAGACATTGTTTGAAAGCTCTAAGTCTCCCGATTCTATCTGTATAAAGCATTCTAGGATTCCCAGATAACTGCAGCAGCTGTTTCTCAGTTTGTAGCAGGTTAGCACGCACAGCGGAAAAGGAGCTCCCTACATTTTCGGTAATTTTTGAGTGAAGACGCACGTATAAGACCTAAAAACTTGACACACTTTTCACCACACCCAAGCTTTACTTTAGTAGACATGTTGTCGAGGAGAAAAGGTCCAAAAACCTGAGTAGATTTGTTTGCGATTGCTTGATGGACTGAGACCAGGGTTATGACTGTAATCAAAAGGGTCGAAGACCAGTAACCTTTTCATTTTGGGTGCATCATTTTCAGGCTTGTGCACAAAAGTGGGAGTTTCCGGTAACAGGGTATTGTCCCTGTTGCGCTGCAGTGCAGTCACTACATCCAGAACTAAACTAATGAAAAGTGACTACAGTTTTCTGCGTCATGTCTCTGTCTTCAGTCCCCATGTAGTGCGGTACTATGGCAGCTACTTCAAAAACAGTGACCTGTGGATCGTCATGGAATACTGTGGAGCCGGATCGGTGTCTGATATCATTCGAATACGCAACAAGACGGTAATGTAATACTCAAAAACACAGACACACGCACTTGAATATACACATAGTTTGTATAGAGCACATAGTATGTGTGTGTAAACCACCTGTAGGTTTTTACGTTTTTACGTTCATGTGTCTGCATGTAGTAGCAAAAAGCGGGGAAACAGACACTGAAGTCACATGATTTTGAAAACTTTCTCTTCATCTCTGTGCGTGCGTGTGTGTGTGTGTGTGTGTGTCCTGTAGCTAACGGAAGAAGAGATAGCCGCCATCCTGCAGTCGACTCTGAATGGTCTGGAGTATCTTCACTTCATGAGGAAGATCCACAGAGACATCAAAGCAGGCAACATCCTGCTGAACGCAGAGGGTCAGGCCAAACTGGCCGACTTTGGAGTTGCTGGGCAGCTCACAGTAAGGAAAAAATAAAAATGATGATCACTGTGTGTTCAGACATTCACCTTTTACGCAGCAGACATTTTGACTTGTCATAGTAGGAAAAGGGCAGGTGTTACCAAAAACACTGAAATTTCCCAGACATGACATCATTCATTTTATTACTTAGACCTGTGCTTTTTACTGTGACGTGTCAAAACATCTGTAGTGAAAAAGGCCTGTTATGCCTGATGTGAGAGGACAAATAGGCACTTTTAAAGTTTTTGTGCAGTACTTGTGGGTTTTTCCTTTTTGTTTTTTATATTTTATATTTGTCTTTGTTTTTCTTGTTTTTTTTCCAAAGTATTTATTTATTTATTTTATTGCTGTTTCATGTGTTTTTTGTTTGTTTCCAATTTTGATCAATTTTTTTTAATTATTAGTATTGATATATTGATTATCATCATCATTATTATTTTCTTTCTCTTTTTATAGTTTATTTTATATTTCTTTCTTTTTTTTTTCTTTTCTGGGAAATCCATTTATTTTCGTGGCGCAGGGAGTGGAAGGTACAGGTACAATTGTTTTGTGGTGATTGGCAGTAAAGAGATCTTACCGCTGTCACACATCCTCTGACGACGGCTTCAAGCCAAAATGCTTCAGCAGATTACGTCATTCTTTTTTTTTCTTTCTTTTCTCCTCTGGCGCGCCGCCTTTCTTCCGGACATGTTTTTGGGAAATTCAGACAGGTACATTAAAGTGTTCTGTTAAACCTAATGCCAATGGTGCAGGTACAACTCAGAAACAATAACAATAAAGATAGATACCAGCAATCCAACAGAGGATGAATTGAGAATTATCCCGATCAATCCCCCATAGTACTCTGTGCTCAGTATTGGCCGATACCCAAAGTCTAGGTATAAGCGGAGAAAAGTAGGATCGTGCCATTACGGTACAATGGCTTCTGTAAGACTTCAGAAGTGCAGCAGTGTGTCTGGTCAAGCAACATCCATTAAACAGCTCGCCTTGAACTGTAAAGAAGTTTTCTTTCCTCCCATTGTTGTTCGAAGCTGGTTCACTTCAAGTCATCGTAGGAATAATACTCCCCTCTCTCTCCTCCTCTCTGCCACAGGACACCATGGCGAAGAGAAACACGGTCATCGGCACGCCGTTCTGGATGGCTCCAGAAGTCATACAGGAGATTGGCTACAACTGCGTGGCTGACCTCTGGTCTCTGGGAATAACCGCGATAGAGATGGCTGAGGGGAAGCCGCCCTATGCCGACATACACCCTATGAGGGTGAGGGAGTGTGTTCATTGTCTGTGTCCATGGATGAAAGTGCATGTGTTTGCATTTAAACGTGAGAGATAAAGTGTTTGTTAAGAGGAAGTGCCGCATGTTTGTTTGTGTAAAGATGTTGGAGGGTCAGCTCCTTTTATGAAGACAGAAAGACGGAAGGAATGGGTGTTTGAATGAAACAGCTTCAGTACGAGTGGTTGGGCTGAAGAAGTGTTTTATGATTTCATCGCCTCCATCTTGGGTGTACTGAGTCAAATTTCCTCCTCCAGGCCATCTTCATGATTCCCACCAACCCTCCTCCAACGTTTCGGAACCCAGAGCTGTGGTCACCGGCATTTCGAGACTTCATCAGCCAGTGTTTGGTGAAAAAGCCAGAAAGCAGGGCGACTGCCACACAGCTGTTACAGGTAACTCTATGTAAAACCCTGGTACCGAACCCGTTTTACCGATAGTAGATGAAGTAGCGTTTGTCAGGCATTATTTGTCCAGAAATTCTGACAACGGATCCACAAAATTACAGATGGTACACTGAAATCAAATCGAAGCATTTTACATGACAGAGTAACAATCTGCAGTAGGTGTGTTAATCAGGGTAAACTGGTATTACACATAATCTTTGTTTGGTTGATATAGAACACGTTTACATACAGCTTGCTTTATCTAGGGCCCTAGCTTAATTAGTAAAGACTGGATTTTTACTGTAGTTAAGAGCCATTAAAACTAGCCTTCAGCTGCTATCAGTAGGAGTGCATGTTTGCTAGTAAGGAAATTGGAAAATGTGTTGGCACATTTCTCATCAGTTTAATCTTTCTCTCCCACTTTCTCATCCATTCGTCTCTCACCCCTTCAGCATACATTTATCAAGTCAGTCAAGCCCAGCTCCATCCTCAGAGCCCTGGTCACAGACGCCATGGAGATCAAACTGAAGAGACAAGAGGAGGCAGAACAGAGAGAACAGGATGCTGAAGATGACAATAATTCGGTACAGACGTGAAGAATCCTAAAACATAAAGAAAACTGGTGAATGGGGAGGTTGTCCTCCGCTGTAGCAGCGGTCAAGCACTGAAGTTGAGACTGATAGAGTAACTGGAATCATTGTAGTTCATGTTCTTTGGATTTTTAGCTTTCCAGACCTAAAGAAATGAGCATTTTAATAAAATGATATTTGCCGTAGGAAGTCATCGCAGTTACATTTCCTGCCTGTGTGTTTCAGGATGACGATGAGGTCGACCAGGGGACAATGGTGCGGGCGGCGACAGGAGACTCAGGAACCATCCGGGCTGCCGGTTCTACAGCAGGTTCACTCGGCGGTGCGGCACGGACTATGATCCAACACGAGGACACGGGAACCATGCAGTCACAGCTGGGCACCATGGTCATCAACTCTGACGATGAGGACGAGGAAGAAGCTGGCACAATGAAAAGTAAGTCCCTTTAAGCACAGTCACATGCAGTGGTGTTTGATTAGGGCTTGGTCAGTAAATTAACCAATCAAATTAATATGATTAAATCTAATTTTGGTTTTTGCACAATCTGTAAAATGTCTGCGTTGTGAAAATCGAGTTATTGCAACGTGCGCAAGAAGGTTTATTTTATCGGCTGTTATCAGTTACGACGGTCCCGTAAACTGTGACGTGAGTAGTTATTAGTTACTCTACTTAGTTGAAGCATCCGGTAACAGTCTATAGCTGTATGGAATAACCTGTATTAATAAATACGCATAATGCTCAACTGTCTTGCACATGAAGTCCTATACTGAATATAGTGATGGTAATGAATCCTCCAGAAATATACTTATACATGCGTAGAGACAGATCTTCACGTCTGACAATGGCGACGAGGAGTTGGCCTCCAGTGTACTGAAAACAGTGTTAGAGGAACCAGGGGATGAGGAACATTCTGGCAAGTTACAGAGTTTTAGTAACGGCGACAGTGCATACCTGTTTAAAATGAGTGACGTTTAATGTTTTGGTCTTTCATCATTTTCCCACTTATTTTCTCAAATATGGAAAACAAAGAGACAGATTCTATGAATCGACAGTCATCAAAAAGTGCAGCTATAGAGTTTTTTGTCCACTAGAGGGAAGAGTTTGACCATTGCACGGAAGGAGGTTCCCTGACTTACCTGTGGACTGGAGGATCACTGGGGTGTCTGAGTAGCTTCAGACAGTGGCTAATGACTTCTGTTTCTGTTCTCACTTTTTTAATTGCATATAATGTTTTTTAGAATGATGAAGAATCCATAGATTAATGGTAGTTAACTCCTGCACAGTTTTTTTTGGGATGGGATTTTTTTTTTGTGGTTTTTTTTTACATTGTTTTTCGCTGTTGTGAGTGCTGTAAAGTTCAGAGTCTGTCTACTTTGACACTGTCCTTAATCTCAGAGAGCCCGATGTGTTTCGGGTCGTCAACTTGTAAATAAGTAATTACCATATTTACTGTCAGGAAGTTTCCCTCAAACATCTGATGAAGTGGTTGATACGACTCTGGCAAGTTCCATGTTGGAGTTTACAGTACAAGTTTGACTTTCTCACAATTTGTAAATGGTAAATACAGTATATTCATATACGGTAACTTTAATTTCATGTCATTACAACGTAAAGATTGTAACGACCTACATTAGTAAATAACCTATTAGCTTGATCTCGTTGAGATCAAGATTTCTTTTGCAAGAGAGACCTGAGTACAACAGAGAGAAAGAAAAACCAACATAGCCAAACATAAGAGAAACACATACAGCATCAGAGAAAATCACAGACATCACTAAAAAGATCTGAAGTTATGAGTTTGTAATTTAGAAGGCCCAAAGTAGTGGAAGGAAGCCTTCCCAAGTTCAGTATTTTCCCGAGGGGAAACGAGTGAAACAGTCCTGAGACCTGGTGTGCTGAGGATCGGTTTCAAATTTGAGAGGAGAAGTGATACACTGAGGCAGCTTTTGCAGGAGACCTTTTTACGTTAATGGAGAAGGACTGAATACACAATTAAACAAGTGGCCAGCTCGCAATGGATTTTTTCTCACAGGTCGCTGCAAAGAATAGACTAAATTACTGACCTCTAATTTTATTACCTGACGTCAAAGGAAGCCATACCAATACACCTAAAGAAACAGAATAACAATAAAAAGAGAGAGAAAAGAATGAAAAAGAAAAAAGGTTTCCCGTCATAACTTAAGCGTGATTGTTACACCAAAGAGTGCATTATAGGACAAAGGGTAGATCGTTATATCCATACAAACACATCCATGCATACATGTACACGTATACTGTTCTCTAAATTCAGGCATGCAGAAAATCCACATTTCTTGGCTGCATTTAGAAAAGCCACTGGACCTGTTACGATGTGTTTGGTATTATAGTGCAGACATCTCAGAACTGGGACACAGCTATGTACTTTTAAACTTGGGAGGACACATAAATGTAATTACTGTAACTACCTGGACAAATAGTAAACCAGCAGTGAGAACCGAGCACTGTTTGATAATTTGGTGGGCAACGGAGTCAACAGACTTATGTCAGGATCCCGCTTCATGCAATGAAGCCATTAATTTGTGCTGGGGTGTCATTTATTGAGAGAGATGGTAGCCCTGCTTCAGTCTGTTGATGTCTTTTTTATTTTTTATTGCAGTGTGGGAGTTGTAAGCGTTGGATGTATTAGGTGCTTTTGGAAAGGAGTCTCAATAAGAGTTGGACTCTGTTCATCAGTGCTGGCAGTCTGTGGTTGTGTTTTATGTGTTTGTTTTTATACGCACAGAATTAACCCCAATGAGGCACTACAGCACTCTGGGTTTGTGTTTGTGTGTGTGTGTGTGTGCGCGTGTGTGTGTGTGTGTGCATGCCTTTTTGTTACCTCTCTGGGACCTTTTCTGGTATGAACACCGAACTTGCTGGGACCTGTAGTCCTGTGGGGACCGACGCCTGATGAGGCAAAACGTCATTTCTGAGGTCCCGGTTAAGGTTGGGGTTAGGCTGTCCACAATGAATGGAAGTCAGTGCAATGTCTTATCAAGGATGGCTGCGCAAACTTGTGTGTGTGTGTATTTGCATTTGCTCTGTTTGACTCCAACAGTGCGAAACCCCGATCGTGAAAACACCACCAGAACACTTGCTGTACTTTGCTGATGAAAACAAGGAAGCTACGTCAAAATATCACAACTCCTACACCACCCTCCTCATGAGGTTTATGTTTAAGCCACGGGAGCGTGATAGCATTTCCAGCCACTGACAGGAATTGGCAGCATTCTGATGGTCACTGGGGTAATTTCCCACACTGCAGTGCCGTGCCGTGCCGAAACCGTCAAAACGGTCGGACGTCGGGGGGATCGAACCATGGGGTAATGAGCCACCTGCAGACTAAGAACAGACAGGTAGACTCAACACCTCAGCTGATTAATCATGCTGATTTAAACATAGACACGTGAAAGAGAGCGAGGATGGAACATTGCCGGATTCATCTCTCTGTTGAGGTGATGGCCTTTTGTTAATCAGACATTTTACCTGACTTTACGTTCATGTTCCTTACGGCTTCATTCAGACACGACGGCACACTTAAGACTTAAGTACAACTTACGGAAAGAGCGTCATGCTCGAGTGATATTTGGCACCTAGTGCAGCAGAGGGAGCAGAGAGAGAGAGAACAGTGGCGAATTAAAAAAGTTATGAGCGTGAGGACGAAGACTGTTTTCTGATCTCGTACAGGCTGCATCACTGGTTTTAAAACTTCTTTTGCCATTGATGTTTTATGAACTGTTGTGCTTGCCCCAGCCTCTTACAGTGAAATTAATAATACATCTTCACATCAGTTTGAAAATCTAATGTTATTTGATTGTGAATTCTGATGCAAGTTTTATAATATCCAACGGTATACACAAGCATTGACTGACAGGACGTAAGCTGGGACTCTTGAATAATTCCTACTCCTGTGGTCTTTCCTAGTTTACTAAATTGATTTTGTGCATAAGAGATGATTGAGATATTAAATTTATTGCAGTGATCTCAGAAGGAGGTAAGGGACACACATTTCTCTGTCTCTACATATTTAATTTAGTGCCGCTGCAGCCTTTGCATCAGTCTGATGACGTTATATTCAGACTTGTGTTGTGTTGGAAGTGATACACAGGTGTTTCGGGTCTGACAGTAGGTATGCAGTTGTGACTTTTTGTGCTGATTCAGACGTGGGACCAACACCTTAAGTGTAAAAGGATGCGTGTCTGAAAGGGCATTAATGTACACACAAACACACACACACACACACAGGATCATCCAAGTACTTTGCCTCAACACAAAGTGACAATTTATAAATCTCTGACGCACATACTCATAAATACGCGCGCAAACACACAAACAAACAGTCTCCTGTCTGATGTCCTACTATTGAGTTAGCATGGATCTCCACTGCTGGCAGTATAAACTGCATTAACAAAGGAACATTTAGAGTTCATAATTACATTAGTACCCCAATATCCTTCAGTTGTGTGTTTGTGTGAGTGTGTATATCTCTGTTGTGTCCTTTACTGCCTCTGCTTTAATGTCAACAAAGTTGTGTGTGTGTCAGCCTGTGTGTGCGTGCGCGTGTGCATGTGTGTGTGTGTGTGTGTCCCAAACTAATGACCATGGTCTGATGCCAAAAGGGCCTTGAGGATCAAGATTAGGTATTAGATCAGAAATTGATCCTCTGAATGGTTCTTAGCAATAAAAAACCTTTTAATTTACACTCATTAGCCACTAACCCTCAGTCCTTAGAATCTGTGTTCGAAACCTCTCCGTCGCTCCCGTCTCTCGAGAATACTACTACTCCGACTCATTCACAATCGAGATTTAATAAATGAGCAGTATGTTGATTATACCAGCAGGATATTCTACCTCTGTCGTTGTTGAAAATCGGTATACTTCGGGATTTCCGTACCCGCTTAGTTTTTAGATGTATTTTTCCAGCAGATAGCATTAGAGTTAAAGCAATTAGTTGACTTTTCGATCAAGGGAAAAGGAACTGGCAGCTATTTTGACAATTGATTTCTCGTTTCAGTAATTGTTTTTTAACTTAGATGTTACTGCTTTTCATTTTGTCATTACAAAAGAAAACATAGTGTCAGTGAGGTATTTAATATAATGATGCAACTTAAAACATCTCAGTCTTTATACAAAGGTTTTACTAGTGTCTTGGTGATTGGTTTTGGAGGAAGTCCACTTTTTCCATTTTTGGTTATTGAGTCTTTCAGTATTGTATATCTCTTCAACAATGTCCAGAATACGCACACACACACACACACACACACAGGACGGGAGTCCTCTTTAAACCATTTCCTCCTGATTGCCTTCTTGGAGGGAATTTTAACAACATATTGGTCCTAATGTATATATGTCATGTTACCTAAATATAGCACGTCACATGTCTTGGGTGATTCATGACTTAATATCACTTTCAAACGTACCCATTTCAGTAATTCTAAGCAAAGATTCCAAGCATTCCTTGGTTTCAGCTTCTCCAATGTGAGGATTTGATTTTTTTGCTTTGTCATTTAATAGTTTGGCTGTCTTTTGACCTTTTATAGACAAAAGATTTGTTGATTAATCAAAAGAATATGAATCGATAATGAAAGTAATTATTAGTTGCAGCTCTGGCGGATATGGACATAGATATTCTGACACCACACTGATGTATTTTCAGCAGCTAGTGTTGAAAAATATCAATTGAGGTTATTTAGAGTAGGCCTGGTCTGTATATTGACCTTTTATGGTACATCGATATATTTTCAAACGAGATATAGGATGAGACGATAAAGCGTTACTCAACCCATTTCTTATGCAAAGCCATGCCAGTGTTTGCATCGCTCCTTGCTTCTCCCTATGCGGTCCTACTTGGGCAGCCCACTCAGGTAGATTAAGACCCGCCCAGGTGGATAAAATCACTCGGTTTCATCTGAGGTAAATCGTACATTAAAACTCCTCGTTTCACTCTATTCAAACAGACTCGTTTTTGGCCGAAGACCTGTCTGAGTTGCGTGCGCCACAGTAACTGGGTGGGGACTAGAGGCTTCTCTGTGTGCAGCCGCCTAGCTAGTTTCTACCGATAGCCTGCATGTGAAGCATTTAGGGGACATCGGTAAATTGTAGCGTCTACCAATAGCCTGCATGTGAGCCGTTTAAGGGGCATCTGTAAATTGTATCTACAAAAAACAAAACAGGGGTCCCCCTCTAAACTGCACGAGTCTCTGCATGCACATCGATCACACGCCAGGCCACCTACCACCACAAGTAAATTCTCAACATTTGGGAAAAAGTAGACAAGCTTATTTTTGTTTAATGTAAGTATTTATTTTATATATTTTTTCATTTGCATGATTTGCAGCTGTATATTTTCAAACAGGGAAGGACACCCTGGCTTTGCCTTTTATTTTGATGACAGTCTATTAAAAATAAAAGTGCTTGTGACATCTAATATGTGGCTTTGACTTTAAACTGGACATTTAGCCCACTTTGTAGGAAACACCCGAGATATGCGAATCGCAATCAGATTGCCTTCCAGCCTAAAAATATAGAAGTAAGATTTTCGGTCTATATCGCCCAGCCCTAATTTAGAGAAACGGTTTGATTTAGTTCCATTTTAATACCAGCCTGTCAGCATTTGAACCACAGACATCGTGGTTCATGGTCAGCACCTCAACTCTTCACCTGGACTCCCCAAGAATTCAGTACAGTATTTAAGGCACAGATAAATTAAAAGATTCAGATCTTTGTGAAATAAGCCCTTTGAAATTCCTTTGTCCATTTTGTTGTCACAGATCTCTTACAGAGATCTTTTTGACGGCAGCTGTTTCTTGAAATTTCAATTCACAGGCTCGGATTTGATATGCCAAAAAGCAATAGTAATCTCTTCTGAGATCGGTAATGAGGGAAGTATTATGCTGTTTTAAAATATCAGTTCAAACATTTACTGCAGCCAAGCTCATGACACATTTCAAATGCTTTTTTCGTCTTCTGTTACTTTCTCCAGCAATAAGACAGAAACCGTGGTAAAGAGACACAAAACAGCAGCAAAAGACAAAAGTTAGAGGCAGTTGTGACATAGTCACTTTTCTTCTTTCTCTGTATCTCACACAAAAACTACATGAGCAGTAGCCGGTGGTCTTAAGTGAAGTGATTCAAACTCTCCCATTGTTTGAAATACATGTAGACGGAACCATTATGTTGACTTAAATACATTTTTTAAATCGAGTTTCCCATCTCTCTGAGCTTCAGCAATGTTCTCTAATCCTCAGATGCTTAGATGCTTTGCTCTTTGAATACAGTTAGCCCTTACCCTGTATTTAACATACATTTGCTTATATAGAAACCTGCATGTACTGTACAAACAGCACAATGAACTTCGCACACACTCAAAGTAAACACAATACTGTATTTTCCAATATCCTCATTGTAGTTGTGACTAAAAGGATTAAATAACTCTCCGTACCTGCAAAGCTTTCAAATCTCTGTACTTTATTAAAGTTTAATTTTGTTTTGGGAAGTTGTGGGAGAAGATGGCAGTCCTCTCTCAAGTCGACTCTGCTGTGGCCTTCCCCTTAAATTCAAACTGTGTAAAACTTTTACTTTTCTAAACTTGTGGTTTTCAGCCTGGTTTAGCGGCGGCAGCATTAGTGTGAATTTATGGGCAGATCAAGGCATTAACAGTTCTGTGGTTAGAGACTTCAATCCCACTGAGGCCTGTACCAGAGTTATGTTTATGAGTTCGGTTTCTCTGTTTGAAAAATACCAACTACCTGATTTGTTTTAAACCCTTGTTAAATATCACCACACCTTGTAATTTTATTATTAATTTTATTATTAATTTATTATTTTAATGAGCAAGTTTGATCTGAGTGACTTTGGATGCCATAGAGTCCATCACCACTCTAAAGCAGCTACAACAGCTAATTTTATAATAACAGTGTATCATACAGCAAGTTGAAAACAATGTGACAATGTGAAAGGGTTCACTTGAAGTTTTAGTCACCCACAGAGAATCATCAGCTGAATCTGCAGCTCCCCTCGGCTTTACGGAGCTTTACAGTGTGTGTCAGCTCATTGTTTATCTATCCAGACCAAAGATTTACTGCTCTGGTTCACTCTCAACGCTGTCACGGCATCATTTTCGGTCGCAGCAGGCAGATGTTTTCAGAGAAATAACTGCAAAAAGCCACTGTCCGCTACCTGCTCAGCAGCAAACAGCAGACGGACCCAGTCCGAGAGCAGCTGGAGAACATAGCGGAGCATTTAGCAGCTAAGGAGCCAGATGTTTCCCTCAGGAGCTGGTGGAGACCAAAAACAGAGCTAAAAAAAAAAAAAAGAGGGAATACTGGACTTAGATTCATCACGTGACACAAACACGACTCAAGATGAAGGATCATGTTGCTTCTGGAACTGCTGGCTGTGTAAATGAGAAACTGTTTGCTAACTAGTTCAACTTATCAACTTAAAAGGTGATGATACATCAGTGTTGTGTTCACACCTTGTTTCCGCTTCCCCCCAGGTGGCCAAAAAAATCAGTTATTGCAGGTTTAAACCTGGAAGACTTCTACAAAGTTCCACCAGGACAAAAAGCAGCTTTTATACTTTTTAATCCATAGTAAACACCAATGTGTCCACTTCCTGCTGTGACTGCTGTGAGGTGATTTATGATCTGATTGGTCAGAAAAGGCACGACAGAGAGGAGACAGTGTCAGAGCAGATGGAACAAAATAATGAGCTTGTCAGTGGGTGACAAACAGTAATGGAGAAAACCTTTTTTATTACTCTTTTTTTTTTTTTTAGCTTGTGTCTCATCAGCTGATGACAGTGGGTCTGGGCCGTCAGGCAGCCTCTCCGCACCTTTCAGTGTCGGTGCAGTGATACAATTTAGTATTGTAATTAATTGCCCCATTGCAATAAAATCAGTTTGGTTCATGTTGCTTCCAGTAAAAACATCCAAGCACTCCCTCTTCTTTTCCATTCTCTCATCATTGAGTCTTATCCGTCTGTTACCAGAATGTGGAAAAATGATGAAAGGCTAAATGTCATGAGAATCTGTTCATTAGAAAATGGTGTATGGGTGTTGCAGTGACTGAGCTTGTTAATATAATGACAAAATTGAATCTATCTCATGAGTTTTGGTGCGCCACTCAAGTCCGCTCATTTTTTCATCCCTCGCCACTGTTTACTGATCAAACAAATGCTGCTAGAAAAAGTCAAATAAAAGTATTCATGCAGCTTCTCTTTACATTTCTTCTCATTTTCCTTTTTTCACTCAGCAGTCTCAGTTTGCTATGTCACCAGCTGTTTTTTGTTTGGGGGGGGGGGTTCAGATAGTATCATCGATTTTGTGTGTTTGTGTTTGTGTGTGTATGTGTGTGTGTGTGTGTGTGTGTGTGTGTGTGTGTGTGTGTGTGTGTGTGTGTGTGTGTGTGTATATATGTGTTTGTGTGTGTGTATATATATATATGTATATGTATATGTATAATCATATATATTTATATACGTATGTATATATATATATGTATATAGATAGATATATATAGATATATAGATAATATGTATGTATATATGTATGTATGCATGTATAATATACAGCATATACTATATATTTTTCTTTATCTCATTTTTTGCTCACTCACCAAATGGTTTGTGTCTCTCAGTTACACAGAGATGGGATTCAGACCAATACGTGGATGATGTGAGTCAGGATGTGTTTGAGAATCTGCTCAAAAATTTTATTCATTTAAAATGTGCACGATCGATGTTATAAAACATTTCAACTAGGCGACATAAAAATTGGACCACGTAAAGTCGATACTGTATATCAAGTGTTCCCTGTGTTTGTCAGAGTACTCACAAATCAAAACAGTCAAATTTATGGTTTTCTCTGATGTCTAAGGCTGAAGTTTTAAAGTGAAAAATCATGTTTTCAAAACCTCATATGGTGCGTGAGCGTGTTTTCGGGAGAAGCCCGTTTGAGCAGAAGCTAGGTTAACACTTCTTAAATTGAGTTACATAGCAGAAAGATTAGCTGAAAGAAAGACAGAAACACCGCAACTTTCCTCACTCAGGAACTGTGAGATTATAAAAATCTTCAAAGAAGAAGTTATTATGGTTGTGTGTACATATTTTTACAACGATGATCATTTCACTTGAATAACTGCGTGGGCTTTCATACCCTTGATCTTTCTGCTTGAACATGTGTGGCTTCAATACAGTTGTGATACTAATCGTCACAATAATGAGTACACTTACACAACAGTTCCTAACACATGACAGAAAATAAACTTTAAAATGTATACATCCAGAAGTATAAAAACACAAGACACAGGAAACACTCCTCACTAGCTTGCTTGCCTCCACATGGGGCTGGCGTAGCAACCAACAAAGCACAGCAGGTCACAATTTAAAGGAATGTGAAGCACAGTTGGAAAGCGTCTTTGGCCAGTCAGATAATTGCCTCAGTTACCCGACAACAACAGATACCAAAGTGGAATCAAAGACACATTAGGTCATGGATTTTTGGATCTGATTATGTTGAAAAAAACTCCATATTGGGAAAACTGTGGCTTGTTTCCTTGAACAATGACTCCTCCAAGGTCCAAGCTCTTGGCAGTTTAATCCTGTGCGTAGGCACCTGGCAGCAGAAATGTAGACTAAACAAACATGAATTCTTTTACAGTCAGGGGGTACTACACGTAAAGCTGATATTGTACTTGAGTGAAAACAAACTTACAGAGCCAAAAGATCAGCCACGAGATGCTGGGGATATGCTAATGTGAGCCAACATCTTAGTGTCTCTGCATTAATCATCATTACCAAGCTAAGAATACACACACAGTGTAAATAATAGCTAGGTGGCCATCTGTTTCTGAAAAATATACTGTAAGGTTTTGACATCAGATGGCTTGTCTCCTTGTTGACTGTTGTGGTTTAATCTTGCATTTTGACCACCAGGAGGACGGCAGCTTATAAAAAAGCGTACAGCAAGAGAACCTTGATATACTGTCAGTGCTTATGGCTAGCTAGATCAAAGACTACAGTTATTTTCTCAATTAATCAAATTCTCTTCACAATGTTGTAGTACCAGTGGTGTCTTCACATGTTTTCTTTTGTTTGACCAACAGTTCAGAACCCCCAAAAATGTATTTTAGTATAATGTATGACCAAGAAAAGCAGCGAATTTTCACATTTTGAACCTGGAACCCTCAAATATTTTGCTTTTTTGCTTGAATAATTATTTAAGGGATCAATCAATTATCAAAGTATTTGCTGTCTAACTTTATTTCTATCAACTAATCAATTAATCGGCTAATCATTGCAGCTCTATAGCTAACCTGTCACCAAACAATTACGTACTTCTATGTTTAGCAAATACATAGCCACGTATTGTTGACATCCCATTGGAGTCATCTTTGTACTGTTGAATGTCAGTCCAATACTCACTGGTGTTTTAACTGGTGTTTGGTTAACCAGCTCTTTAGAAAACATCAGCCAGAGCCATTAGAAATCAGTCATATGGACTGGTCAACCAGAAAAATGAGCTAAAAACTGCATAAAGTAGCAGACTTGGTTCTTGGTTGATTCTCAGTGGGAAATACAGTACTAACAGTTCTTTCACATTATGGGAAGTCAATCAAATGCAAATCTCTGTTGTAGTCAGTGTGTTTACACACACTCAAGATACTTTCGAGAACCTTGTTCTCTAAAACTTCTAGAAGCTACTCTATGACAGTTTCAACCTCAAGTGCATATGAATGCACTGTGTGTGTGGCACAGCAGCTGCAATACTGTTGCTATTGAAGCTAATAAACCTTTGTTCAAATTGGCCACAAATGGACAGCTGTATCACACTGTGCTAGCTAACTGGTTAGTTACGTCAGTTATTGTGTCCTGCACATACAAGTGCCCAACCCAGATGGATTTCTGAGACACCAACAAATACCACTGCAGTAGTGAAATATTTGTCATGAACATAACTTGTAACATTACCTTGTGTCTACATTTCCCATAACAAACCAGGTCTCCTCTCTTCAGGTAGACCTGTAAACCTGATTGTTTCTAAAGCTAAAGGTAATTACCTGTGCACACGGAGATCTTTTGACGTTTGGTTAAGTTCTTCTTCACACCAGATTCCATTTAGTAGTTGTTTGTCATCAGACAAGATGTTGGTAATTTAGGTTTGTATCGAAAATGAACAGGCCATCTTTCCCTAGAGGATCTGGAACAATTTGTGCTCGGCATCATGAATATTACACCGAAACCTGTTTTGAAATATAAAAAAATAATTAACTCTGTTATCCAGGGATGTCCATGGAAAATGTCCCAGTTAAAGATCTTTCTAATGAGCCACTGCTCAGGCAATTTTCAGTCCATTTTAAAGATGAAACTCCTCACATTTATATCTGATGTTTTGAGGTTTCCATTCCCTATTGCAACTAATTGCCAAAATTGGGTTAACAATATAAATGCTGAGTAGGAGATCATTAATGGGATGGGTAGTAAATAAAAAGACAAGCCTTAATAAACGAGGGGAGAAAATTGATGCCACGCAGCATCGAGACCATTGCGGCAGCTGGTAATGGCCCAACAATTTAAGACACATTATGTTGGGGTATTCTTTAATATGTCACGTGTTGATACACTGATGTACATTTTAGGGCCTTTAGCTAAATATACTATTGAGTGAACCCCAAGCATAGTTTGACATTGTCTGAATTATCAGCTGTGGCTCAGCCGGGGAACTGGAGAGCCAAGTTTCAGCCCTGCTAAATCTGGCGTCTTGGATGTAATCTCTAAACGAGGGTTACTTGGAGATTTAGGAATTTGTGGTCAGGGATATCCCAGGTTATAAAAACAGGTTTGAGTTTCAGTGTGTGTATGTAGACTCTCCCTGATTAGATTCAAAGCAAGATATTGAAACCCTTCCAGCTCCTGGATTCTTGTTTTCAGCTGACCTTACACTCTGGAGAGAGCAAACAAAAGAGGTTTCAATCACTTTAAACAAATAAAGATAAGTTTAGTCCCTCTTTATATCAGAAAAACCTTTTACTTATCTAATGTAAATGCTATAAAACCTGATCAAAACACTCTATGTCCATTACAGCTTACAACAGTTCATCTCTGAGTCACGGTCTTGGCACTCCAGTAATTATTTGTCCATTTACAGTATATAATCTGATTATTGGCCATAAATTTATTTTAAGTACACATGAAAACCAGTTCTCATTTCCTTTTGATATGACATCAGATTTTCCTCTATCCAGGACTTTACTGTCAAATTAAAACAAGCCTGAGAGGAGCAAGATGTTGCTATACTGTAAATCTGTGAATAATCTTACATGATAATAATGAAGAGTTTAAGGGTCAACCTAATAAACCACAGTGAAAAGTAAATAATATGAAGTCTTAGCAGCAACTGTTTGCACAGCATTCACAGTTTACTGTATGAGTAGATGCTGCAGCCTCTGTAACATCACAGAAGCTTATTAAAGCCATAAATCAAACACTGAACTAAACCGATGCACTCGCTGATTTTTTTCCACTCGTGGGCTCATCTGGGCAAAATTAGCAATGCAGACAAGGATTTGTCCAGTGAACCAGTACTGTCTCAGCAACTCTACACACCGGTATACATATACTAACACACTGATGCTGTCTTTATCCACACACGTATGTCATCAATCCAACACTTATTATGTCCCATTCATGACCATATATACAGAATAAAGGTTCTTTCAACTTTTTCCCTTTTAGGATCCTTTTTTTTTTATGTTCCTCATCTTTTCTGTTGCAGTTTTCTGTTTTTTTTTTTTTAGTGTTGTAATTTTCCTGATATGTGTATCTCAAATGCATACATAATTGATTTCATTTTTATTGCATTTTTTTAAATACTCGGTTTTATTATCGTATTATCACAGACATTAGACAACATAACATTACATACATTTCTAATTATATTTTCATTGCACAAAAAAGAAGAAAGAAGACCTTAGACGGTGTTAAAAAGCCTCGTTGTGTAAACTGTAAAATGATTTTATATCGAATTGTGGGCTGCTGGGGACATTATACACCTATAAACTAAGTTATTGTTGAGGAGTTTCAGTTACCACCATCGGAACTGTAGACCTGCCACTACAGAAACTTATGAATCTCATCATCTAATAATGGGCGAGTGTCAGTTTTAGCAAAAATTTATTTTTACTAAAATGAGTTAATCTTTTATCCATTTTCTGGTTCAGTTTGTGTTATTTTATTCATTTGTTTCATCGGTAATTATTGTTGTGTGCTTCTCAGGAAGTCTTGAAAGGAGACTAGGTCAAAACCTTGTATGTGGCTGGACCGCAGTTTATCTGTTTGCTCCTGTCCTACTCTCTGTGCTCACATGTACAGTAGTTTAATACAACTGAATGTCCAATAAAGCTGTTCTCATTTTCACATTTTTCTGTTTCTGTTGTCAGACAACGGAACAAGTATGAAATAGTGACTGAAACGCAGCCCATTAAAACTGTATGTTAACCAGCAGTCATTTCCAAGCTGCTGCCCTGCACTGCTAAAATACTGATTTTTATAACTGTCATCGTCTGACAAAATCGCCACACACATAAGTGAAAGACAACAGCTGTGCTGTGGTTCCGGCTCTATTCACCTGTAAAATGATCACTCAGAGTGAAAGTTAGAAGCTCATTCAAATCTGTGGCAGCTACCGTGCGATCAATTGAATGAGACGCGTAAAGTAGCTAAGGTTCTGTCCAAACAGTCCCTAGATTTGTCACTAGGTACTTTTGTGAAGAAAAATCGCTAAAAGGGTATGAAAAGTTGATAAATCTAGTGACAAAGGCACCAAGTTGGCCACACTGCTTGTGAACACCACCCTGATGATGTGATAGAAAATGTTTTCTAAATTCATTTTGAAAGCACAACGACCAATGAGGAAGCTCAAACACTCGGCCGGCCGACCAATGGTGTAACTTTCTCACACACTCACTCGGACATTCCTGTTTCTTAGTGCTGGTCCCGCTCTTGTGGTCCTGCCAAAAAAGAGATATATTAGTAAATAATTCAAGGCCATGTCGTCCCTACTGGTTTTCCATGATACTTTAATTTGGTGGCCGGTATGATGGTGAAACGGGCATTAAATTGTATTCAATGTTGCGTTGAAAAGGCCTTTAAAAATCTTAAATTTGACTTTGTGAACCATACAGAAAGCCTAATGAAAATAGCTTTCCCATTTCAAATGCTGTTGTTTTACAGAGACACGTGAAGGACTGAAAGTCGTCTTTGCAGTCATGTAGCTTAGACCTATGTGAACCACTCCTCTAAATGATTTTTGCATTTTCATTTAGAAATACCTCTCTGTCCCACTGCACTCATTCACATCTTAAAAGTAGTTGTGTTGTTTGGGAGGACTTGATGATTTTTTGATCCCCCATGTAATCATTACAAATTGTAAAAAGAGGTCACGTGCAGCCAGTATATGTAAATATGGTTGATAATTAAAATAAATTAAAATGACATTACTGCTGAGAGAGACAGGCTGGTCATACTGTAGTTCCTGAGTTTAACGCCTCTGTGAATTTAATCAAATAAAGCACCTTTATAATGCTTGTAGGTTTTAGAAGTCAAATGCCTTTTAAACTGATTGAAAAGTTCATCTTAGTGGTTTCACGTTTTCAGTAGCATGTAGTGCGCTCGGAGGAAAATGCATTCAAATATGTCTTTGCTGTCAGTGTTAAATGTCTTTCCCCCTCTTTTGACCTTCATGTCTGTGAGTTTTAAAAGTGTCAAATTTCAGGGGACTGGTCCAAGTGACTCACTGGTACTGATAAACAATTGTCTCAAGTTAGCACAAGTATATTATGGTAATCTTGTTCCGTACCTATTGCTGCTTTAATAACGCAATATTTTACTGATCCCCGAAGGGAAATTTTCTTTATGTTTGCCCGGTAAATGTTGGGGGGGTTGATCAGGGACACTTGCTTGCTTACATTAGTGTTGGCACTGACATCTCCTGGTTGAAGGACAGTTTTCACACTCATGCCACACTGCTGCACACATTTTAACACTGATTCTAGAATATCATTGTAATCTGCTTGTGCAAACTGCTGCTGTCTTTGCTTGTATAGTTTCATTTTTGGATGCAACTGGCTTGTAACTAGCTTGTAGTGGAAGTCTGCTGTCACTGACTGTGTGCGCCAAGAAGGGGGAAACTTGTTTTGCTTTGCTCTCTCCGGCTGCAGCCTCTTGTGGCCTTTAAGCTGACTGGATGCTGAATCTGCAGTGATGGTGCAGTGAGTTAGATTGTTGACCTGCATGCTCACAATAGTACAGTGCTTATTAACAACAACAACAAAAAAACAGTCACCACCCTCTCTGACCTTTTCATGCTTTATATTAATTGCAAAATGCAATCTCAGTGGATGCTATTAGAGTGTTTGACACTGGTTAAAAGGCCAAAAAACACACAACTAATTTCTGATAAATTATTAAAATCTAACGCCAGCAGAGGGCCGCCTTTATCGAAAAACAAAAATAAAAAATTCAAGAAGTCCAAGGGTAACGAGGGGAGCTTTTTTTAAAGGCACTCTATTTGTTTGAATTATTCTGTACCACATTATCTCAAAATAATATTCTATTATCTTGAACATTTTTTAAAAAAATGTCTTAACTCCTAATAAATAACTTCCATCGTTGCTAGCGACTGAGAACAATACTGTAGTTACAACCAGTATATCTTAAATGTTTGAATGCAGAGAGCATTTCGTTACCTCATCATGAGAAGCCAAATTAAACCAACCCAATATTTCAACCAAGCCTACATCCTCTTGCTAGGACAGCAGTGGGGGCCCATCTACTGGTGGGGCTACGCTTCAGTGGAACCGTTTGTCTCTTTGCCCAAGTTATATAAGTGAATATGCACAGTCTACTGCTGAATTTACCGTATGTAATGCCTTAAATTCCTCTTATGTGCGTGCATTTCTGTTCTAACATTAACCATAAACGTGGTTCAAAACAAATTACTGTGCATCTGCTGTCATAAAGCAAATGTTGGTGCTGTGTTTTACAGGGAGAGATGAGACGATGCAGCCAGCTAAGCCGTCCTTCCTGGAGTACTTTGAGCAGAAAGAGAAGGAGGCCAACAGTCATAACAACGGAGGAGGAAGAGGAGAAAACAATGCAGACAACCGCAAACTGCCCAGTGAAGGAGATCTCGAAGTGGTAAGTTAGAACTGACGTGTGTGTGTGTGTGTGTCAGATACTGTGAATTACTGAGCTGTAGAAGTGTGAATATGTTCATTGTGAAGTAAAGGTCTTCCTGTATTCCAGGAGAGGTGTTGCAGTTGTACCAGTTTTACTCTATACCGCGGTGATACATTCTGATGGTAAAAAGTTCCAGTATCGGCGTTACCGTGACTACCGTAGTTTTCAGAGGGCCCCGTGAACATGACACAGATTAGCCACAAGGTGGCTGCTTTTTAACAGTCAAACGGAGACGGAGACTACGTCTTCATTAAGTCTTAAATTTTGAAACGCAGTTTTCGTGTGAAAATGATTTGCACCTGCAGTTCCAGGTTTCTTTTGTAGAGACCTCTGTCCACAGGGAAACACCTAAACAACATGAAAACGGGTTCATCTCTTCTTCTTTTCAATGTCTAATAAGGAGCCGGACACAAAGAGCCCGGCTGACTAAATCGTTATTTTATGGTCACGACATCATCTGACAAAATAAACATAAAGAAAGCAGGTTAATGACAACGGCTGTGTGGCTATGAGATCTTAGACAGAAAGTTGTCTTCTTAACTCGTCTGGACAACTACAGACACAGCCAGTCACTCTGCTGAGCTTCAAGCCTGTTACAAAATCACCATAAATCCAGTCCATTAACCGCACATTAAACCAAGTAGGGCTCAATGGGCGAAGGCCAAGGAGGACACCAATATTGAAATAAAGGCACAAAAAGACCAGACTAATGTTTTCAAAAACATTTGACAGATAAGCCACAGTCTTTCTGGGGTAATGTTCTATGGACAGATGAAACCAAAGTAGTGGTCTTTTGGAATGAAACACACCAGTTTGATTATAGGTGACGAAATGAAGCCCATAGGGAAAACATGGTGGAGGTTCTATTAGGCTGTGGGGCTGCTTTGCTGCCTCTGGTGCTGGAGGCATTGAAAGTGTCAAAGGAATGAAATAAATAATAAATTAATAAATCATAATAATAATAAATAAAGGAAGGAATAAAGTTTTAAACTGGCAGCAATGACTCCTGACCTAAATCTGAAAAGCTAAAGCTGAGACGTGCCATAGCAAACGCCTGTAAACTTAAAAGAGCTTGAACGCATAGCAGTGGAATAGTGGCAGAAACTACCAGCAGACAGCTACAAGAAGCCTCTAGATGGCGACAAGAAGCTTTACGAGGCTGTCATCGTTGCCAAAGCTTCTGCAACCAAATATTAGTGAAGGATCTCAATAATTGTGTCTGGGGTACATTTTGTGTTTGTATTATTTTGCTATTACGCAATTTAAAAAAAAAAAATTATTTATTTATTTTTTGTTCAGTAACCTTGGACATTTTATTAAAATAAATTGGTTGTACAAAATTGGTTAATTTGTATTTTTCACTTAAGATATTCTAAATTCTGTATTTAAAATTCAGGGCTGCCAGTAATTTCAACCAGGACTGTACGTGGACTCGCTATTACCTCTGATCGCACTGTGTTGAAATCATTGCAGAAAAATGTGTGTTTCTGATGCGAGACAGAGTCTGAGCTGTGATAGGCAGTAAAAACAACGTGTAGCGCTGCTCTCCTTGACCATGGCTGCAGTTTGTGTCATGTTCTCTCTCTGTCTGGGTCTGTTAAGGTCAACAGCATCGTGGATCGGGTCGAATTATCCTCAGGTCTGTTCAGATCGGGTCTCCTGTGCACAGGGTCCTGGCCTTTAAAGACCTCCAATGTGTAAAGGAATTCAGAAATAATCTTAAATAATTGAAATCAAAGCCTTCTAAGGTATTAAGATCACGTTATTAAAGGTTTTTCAAGTTTTTCTGTCATTTCGTAAGTAATTTCCTCAGTTTTGTTGCCAAAAGTCGTGCTTAGAAATCATTGTGGGGTTGATGTTTATGCACCACCTTAGGTCGACAAACTTTGTTCTCAGATTTCTGAGTGCCTTTACACTTCAGGGCACTTAGCTGATGCCTCTGCGGAGAGCATATTACAGTGAGTTAGAAAGCTGCGGTTGTTTGTCTTGCTCGGGGACATTTAAGCAGGACAAATTGCTATTGCTGGAATTAAATATTAAATATGTGACCTTTAAATACAAGGTGGTTTCTCTTACCAGGCCACACCGCTTCCTGTTCAGCTGTAGATATTCAGAGGACACTGAAGCCTCTTCTTTCTCATCTGCTGCAAAGCACACTTGAAGGGGTTACCAGAACAATAAATCTGTTTCCCAGACAACTAGGTGACAATTTCTTGATATCTGTGATTGTTAAAAGAAGAAAATCTGAATTTTGCCAGCAGTGATTATTAGCAGGAGTCACGTACAGCTATAATTCTGTGAAATGTTGAATTGTGCGATGGCGTGTCAGCACGTGTGTGTTCGTATAGTGGGGGGAAATGCATGCGCGGCTTCATAACTGCAGAATGTGACGTGACGTATCTGTGTGTTTCTGCGTGTTTGTGTGTAGTGTTACATGCACCTATTGAGACCCAGATCTGTGCCAGTTTGCATTTGAGGATTGTTACGCTAACAGCCGGTGACAGGTAACCGCTGGCTGACCCTGATTTTCACCCTTGTTCTCCTGGATCGTTTAATACTTGAAGTGTTCACAGCGAAACACACAGGCCGTCCTCCCTCTCTCTCACACACACACACACACACACACACACAGCGTTGTTTTCAGTAGCCGTATCACTCATTGCTGTGACACCCACATACTCAAATGTAGTAGATGTCTCACACAAAGCGCATGATCATCTTCAGTAAGTAGATCATCTCACAGGGGCGTCAGTCAGGTAGCAGATATGGTCCAACTCAAAGTTCAGGTTCAGGGAGAAAGAGAAAAATAAAAAAGAGTTGTCTCTAACATTTACTACACTGTCCTCCGTCACTGTGATCAGTGAATATAAGCAATGTGCACTATTGTTATTTCAAGCCTTGTTTAAAATTTGCAACAAAAAAAACCAAAACAACAACAACGAAGAAGATACTTCATGTCATGCTTTGTTTTCCAAGGGCAGCTCATTCCTCTGGTTGAGCCAAGATGCGCTCAAAGCTCTTTAGAGTTACTGGAATAAGAGGTGAATCAATCTTTGCTACGTCAAAGATCAGTGATGGATTCACCATTAAAACTTTATGAAATACCAAAGTCATGTTTTCCACCGATCAGGATTCCTCCCCATGCTCTGTTATTCAATATTTGACCAATGGCCAAAAAGTCTATTTCAAAGATTAAACAGTTACAGTCTCATTACACTTTATGGACAAAACGTCTCGCTAATAACAGCTTTGAGGGGTATGTCTTATCCAGCACTTGATTGATTACAAAAGTGCATAATCAAATGATTAAGAATCATTTAGAGAACACTGCATTACAGTGAAAGCATCGGCCTTATTTTCCGGTCCTGGTACAAGTTCGACATCTTTTGGCGTTTTTAGCATTTAAAAAATGTACGTTTACTTCTGACACACACGGTTGAGTTAAGAGGAATTTGCCCCATTTTTACTGACACGGAGACACGGTGACAATTATCACAGTGACTCAGTGTTTACAGAGACGGCAGGACCTTGTAGCGTCTAGCAATGGAAGTACAACACAACATAAAGCGCGTATCTCTGTGCTTTACTGCACCGTTTAAGGTTTCAGGCAGTGAAAGTAAAGTCAAATATGAGGCTACACTTGAAGCCACAGATGCCGCTCGGGGGGATTTGTCGTTCCATTAGACTTGCAAATGTGAGGATAAAAAGCTAATTCCTTCCTGGATCTTTAATACTTTGAGGCAGCTTGTTGACAGCTTCATGCTGACTGTGTTTAATTTTAGATCTATCTACTCTGCTATTTTCGTATTTTGCTACCAGATGTTTTTTTAATGTCGTTATCTGGGACAGGAAGCCTATCGCATGTTGCCTGGTTGACAGCTCCATGAGTTTGTGGTTTACATATGCGTTTTTTTTGTTTTTGTTGTTGTTGTTTTTTTAGCTTAAGTTTAATTTTACTGTGTAAGGAGACCCCTACTGTATCTCCAGACTTTCTCAGGTAAATACCAGAGTTATAGTAATTGTATCAGTACAGTAGAAGTCCCAAATTGAGTCTCAGCAATTAATCACCCCTCTGGTTTAATATTTTTATATAAGGCTCATGTATGTCACATAGTATTTTAGACGTATATTTAGCTGCCTTGTCTTAATATTTACCATTTTATCTGTAGTTTTATCTTCGGCCAGTTAAGTGAAGTGACAAAGCAGCATACAACACGTGGTGGGAAAGCACTAACCTACGTTATTATTCATGAGAAGCAGACAGAGAACAACCAATCTCCCTCAATTGCTCCGTTCTGTCCTCGCCCCTTTTTTTCTATTTTTCTTCCCTTTATCTATTTTTCTTCGTACCTTATTGGTTTTCTTTTTTTCCATCTCTCATCCCTCCTTTCTTCCATCCTTTCTGTCTTCCCAGAATACATCTCAAGGAGTCCACAGTCTTATCAAACAGATCCTGACAGAAGGTTAAAATCTCAGGCTGCAGGTTCAAACCCGTCAGCAGTTAATGAGCCCATCATCACGCACCTGTTCTGTCCAGGTGTCCTTCAGTGTAATAGTGAAACTCTACATAAAGAGGGCACAGTGTGTGTGTGTTGGGTTTCCTGACAGTGGTTTTTAGTGGTCCATCCATAACACACAGTAGACTGCTGGTTTTCGTATTGACTTGGAAACCATCAACAGAACTTGTTCTGGAGACCACATTGGTTTAAATTTTGGTGAAATGGACTTGAGATTTAGACTGAAGGCAGATTTTTAGACATTTTTGGAGGCAATTTTTGAGCTTGTATTAAGCTTTTTTGGGTTTTGTTTTTTTGTCTCTCTGTTTCCAAACTATTCTTCACAATTTGCAAAGTTACTTCCATTCACTTTGAAGAAACTCCAGATATCTTCTTGTAACTGTTCATTTTCCTGAAATTACTGATTATAGCTACTTTTATTTAAATGATTAGGGTTGTGCAAGAAAAACAACAAAGGTACAGAGCGTGCATTCCTTCAGTTTGCATTCCCATATTCTCATATCTTCTTGGCTTGTATCACCACGCCTGTTCTCTTGTATCATTCCACTGAAAGAGTTATGTCTAGGGAAAAAGATCTGTTAAGGAAGACATTTACTATTTTTCCCCACTTAAAATAAAACCAAAGCCTCGTTGTTTATTCTACCTTTCATTTCTTTTACAGCCTCTAAGTGCTTCCAAGCTTTTCATTTTAATTTTTTTTTTTCAGAGATATTTCGGAGTTTAGCTCCGTCTTTTCTATTGGATCCGTGTTTGTGATAGAGGGAGTGAACATGAGAGCAAACCGTTTGTCGGCTGTTAGCTCAAATGCTAAATGTTTAATGACCTTAAGTGTTTTTCTGTTCTTTGCAAACAAAACATTGCAGCTACTACAGTCGGCTATAAATATTGTACTATAGTGGCAACAATTTTAAGAACATACATTGTCAGAAGGAATATTAATGCATTTCTTTCTTGGTCTTTTTGTTTTTATTGCCCCATTATGATGACCTTACCCTGATAAAGAAAAACCTCTCTTAAATCTATAATTCATAACTGTTTGCAAATTCTAAGGACAGCGGTGTTGACGAAGCCTGTACAGTCACTTTTGTGAAGGTGTTTCACCTTGTTTTTGTTGGTTTCCGGTCAAAATGTCTTCAACTGACCAGGTATGTTCAATCAATATGTTTATTGAAGAGATGGGTTTTGTAAACAGATGGGTGAGCCCCAGCAAAGCCAGAAAACATTTATTAGCAGCAGTTTTGAAGAGTTTTATGTGTTTAACCGCATTTGTTTAAAGGAATACTCCACAAAAAATTTGTCTTTTGAGTCTCAAACACTCAGCCATGTAGGTACGAAAGGTGGCTCTGAGGGGCTTGTAGCTTACTCCTTTGTGGACAACGGCAGTAGTCAGCGTTGATTCACGGGTGTTACAATGGATTTCAATGGACAGTTGGATCAAGAAAAACATATTTAGGGCTGCAGCTAACAGCGATTCCTAACTGGACGCGATGCGGACGAGCGAGCGAGCGAACATCAGATTATTTCAGTGTTTCCCAATGACGATGTCCTAACCTGCTCTGTGCTTCAGCAAACAGGCCGAGCGACGCGTCGCTCGTTTGAAATACCGCCCGGCCTGTTTGCCCCTGGCTCTGTTTCTACGAAAGTTTTGCACACTTGCTCCACCTGCAACCTGTTTTCATATGATGTTTTAGATTTAAATCTATGAATTTAAACCTGATTAGTGGCAAAGTGCTAGCTAGATTGTAAGGTGACTAACTGACAGTTAATAAACATCAGTCTTTATTACATGAGCCTATGTAGGCTCATTATATAATGAACCTGTATATTAGCTACAGTATGAGGCGGTGACGGTGCAACACAGGAATTTTATTTAGCTCCATTATGGAGAAAGTAGATTATGCTGCAGCAGTTGTTTGATTAGTTTCTCTGGATGTTTTAGTCCATTTTGATGTGTAAGTGGAGTATTCCTGCAAACAGTAAACTTAACTGATCACTGAGGGAATATTGAAAAAATTTGGATTTACAGTGAATGTTGCCCCAGGTCTCGGGCCAAAAACAATATGAGGGTTAAAAAATTATTTGAGGTATTCGCCCTCAGTATCCGTTTTACCTTGATCCTGGTGTAGTCCAGTTGCAAGACCTTCCATCCTCTCTTCGCCATTATCTGTCCAGCGGAGTAGGATGCCAGTGTTATTTTAGCTCCATTGATTGTGGGTAATAAATAGCCTGAGAGCGAAGTGCTGCTGGTAAAAGCCGAGAGGGGGAAATCCCCCGGGGAGAAGCTGAAGCAGGCACCAGGTCCCTATCTAGGGGCCTACAACAGAGAGATAGGGAGATTGAATAAATGTCAATAGCTGTAGCCTTTGAAAGCTACTAAAATAGATAACACTTATCAGACACCATGGTTATCAGTGTCATGCCTGAGATATTTTTAAGTTGTGGTGAAGTTTTTCTTAAGTATCCATTAATGGACTTGTTACCGATTGATCCCTGGGCTTCCAGTCATGAAATCCTCTATCTGCACAGGATTATATCAATAAGGAAGAGAAGTCGTTTTTACAGAGAGTAACTAGCTTCATATCCAGCCTTTTTAGGTGATATAAACTCTCCAACGGTTGAATAATAGACTTTTAAAGGGTTTGAAAAACTCCCAAACCTTTGAGGCAGTGAATCTGGGACCCGTTTGCAAGTGTAAATTTGAGGAAGTGACTCTGGAGTACACATGCAGCCAATAGCAGTAATGTTGAAGATCTTAGATGTGAAACAAGATGATGACAGCATAATTAAGGTCGTCTATGTCACTGAGTAATTGTTTGTCAAGCCATTGTTGGACCATTTCGACCTTCAAAGTTAATTCTTTACCTTGGAAACAGCAGTTGACAAAACACAGTCACTTTAAGGTCCATTCTGTAGCTTTACTGACGCTTTCCATCACAGTGCATGGTCTTCATCTTCAGATAGTTGAACCAGTTGTCACAGAATTGTAGATGTTCAGATTTCCATTTTTTTTTTTATCATCACTTGAAGGAATTTCCATCAACATTGGCTCAAATGCTTAAATTCATTCTCGACCTTGGAGACAGTAGTTGACAGAACAGTCACAACTCAAGGTCCATTTAGTAGGTGAGATTGTTATTATTTTGTGATTGTTAACTCAACAATATCTATTGGGTAAAAATTCTGGAGGCATCAAGTTGGCACATACACTCCCTGGCCGCTTTATTTGGAGCACCTCTACAATCTAATGCAATCCATTAAAAACAGCTCTGCCTCATATTTTACCTTTTGTGAAGCTATAATGGCCGTAGTTACTGGGTGTCGGACTGCACTACGTTATATTGAAATGTGTTTCTAATATTCTTCCTCCCTCGTGTTTGTAAATGAGGTGGGCAAAACACCACAAACGCCTCCCTGACAGTGTGAGTCAAAACAGAACATTGTCATCTCTGTGAAGGTGGAAATTATAGCTGAGCTGTTGTATTGGATTGAATTAGATTTTACAGGTAAAACCTATTAAAGTCATAAACCAGTTTGAATGACGACATAAATTAATAATTTAAGATTTTACTGGTGCAGGGATTTTTTTCCCATTTGTAATGTGTTAGAACTGTAACAATTAATCAATTAGTCGATTAAAAATTAATCTGCAACTACTTTAAAAATCAGTTTAGCGTTTTCGATCTTTATTCCAGTAAAAATGCCAAACATTTACTGGCTCCAGCTTCTCCAACGTGAAAATGTTCAGTTTTTCTCTGTTTCGTGAAACTGAATATCTTTGGGTTTTGGAGGCTTGGTTGGTTGAACAAAACAAGTAGATTGAAAAAGTGACCTTGGTCTTTGGAAATTGTAACAGGCGTTTTTCTTCTTTATCTGACATGTCATGGTCAAAATGATTAATCAATCTATTGAGAAAATCATCTGCAGAATAATCAATAATGAACATAATTGTTTGTTGCAGCCTTAGTGTGTCTACGCCTGGTTGGAGTTACAACATGAGCAGCTGAGTTTTGCGTGACTGGGGGTCACACTGTAGGTCAGCACTGGCCCCAGTCTAGCGACATTTTGAAGGGATAGTGGGGAGAAGACCAGACTGTGGCAGTGTGTCTGGTGGCTTCAGACAGGTAGGAGTATCAGTGCTGACCCAGCTTGATGTGTCTCTGTTTAGGTAAGCACGTGGTCGGTGGAGGAGCTGCGGATGAGACTCGCCTCTCTGGACCCTCAGATGGAGCAGGAGATCGAGGAGATCCATCAGCGCTACCAGGCCAAGAGACAGCCCATCATGGACGCCATCAAGGCCAAAAAACGACGGCAGCAGAACTTCTGAGAAGGACCCGCTGAGGCCTTTACAGCAACAACTGGATGTTTTATCTTTTTCCGCAGCAGTTCTGTGAAATGACACTCAGGCAGCGCTGTGGTTTCCTCTTCCTAGTGATAGGTCATGAGATGATGCAGGTTGGATGCGACGTCTTGATTTGGAAACCTCTGAGAAGACCTCTGACGATCATCACTTTGGATGTTGAAACTGCTGAGTTTGTTGAACTGTGACTTTATGTCAGAAGAACTTCCAAAGAGCTGTTCTCTGTTTGACAGAAGATTATTGACATTTATTGTGTCCATTTGATTTGAGATTCACTCTTCCCTCTGTTCCGCCTTTTTGAGATCATCTTTTGAGAACTTTTTTTTGTGTTTTTGGTTTTAGTGGTTGAAGACATGAAAGTGTCTGATTTTGATATCATCATCAGCTGATCTGGACTTTTTTTCCGATTTTTTTTTTCTTTTTTATTCTTTTTTTCTAGCTTGTACACTGTTCTCTGAAGCCACAGTGATGATTGTTAAAAATCCCCGCAGATCCCTTAATCCCTTAATTTACTTAATCGTGTGGTACATTATCATTTTAACTTCAGACCGTTACGCTTAGGTACGCTTCATTTGATTCCTCAGCTGTTTCCCATCATTGTCAGTAAACAATGATGCCGCTGGACTTTCCGATGTTTCCACACTGGACTGTGAAAGTCTAAGAAAGTATCGAGTCTAGAAATGAATCATTCCCTGCCCTTGAAAGTTTGTAAAATATGAAAAAAAGGGGTTAAAAATACAAGGGAAATTATTGGTTTGTTCCAGCACATGGCTGCTCTTTATGTAATAATATGTCGGTCGATACGGAGCTGCATTTTATAAACACAGATCAAATTTTCCAGAACCTTTGAAAAAGATCGCTGAATAATTAATGTGAACGAACCATGTATTTGCTACACTGTCATTCAAACTGAATTTGGCGAATAGCTAAAAGCAGAGGAGATCGACGTATTCACCCATAGTTGGACCGGCCATCGGGACCACCTGGACAAATCCCGGTGGACCGGTCGGTCTCTTGTTGAATTTCCCACCGCGTATTCATCATTTGGCAGGTGAGGGGAGCTGTACCTTTTCGGCGTTTTTTCACCCAGTTTTTGTTCATCAGGTTCCTCAGTTCATGAAAACTCAATTTAATACTTAAATTTGGTACGTCTTTTTACGTTTTCTATTTATACAGGGTGCTTTTTTTTTTTTTTTTTTTTTTTTTAATGTTCTGTTGCCTAAAAATAAAAATTGATGCTGAAATTTTTCTCACAGTTGTGCTTCGGCATGAAGCCAAACTGTACAAAATTCAACAAAGGGACAGAAAAATCGGCCTTTTCTATGTAGAGTATGTTATTTAAAAAAAAAAAAAAAAAAAGCTCAGTTAATGCAAAACGGTCAAAGACTGTTTTTTCTTTTAAAATCGCCTCATTCGCTCAACTTACACTTTACGCCTGGATGATGAGGATTTTTGGTTTCTTTTTTCATAATAATGTTTTACTAGGGCAGCTGGTGGAGATTAATACTGGTTTCATCCTCGTCTTCCACTTCATGGATCTAACTGGATGTTACAAGACTAGTTACGGACAAATATGTAGAATCCCCTGGTTGTTGATGAGTTGTTGTCAGTACGAGAAACATGACGATCCTAAAATGCAAGGAGCTCTGGATCTGACACGTTTGTTTGGTTTTTTTTTTTTTGGAAGAAGGAAGAAAAAGCACCAGAAAATAATGCGAGACACAAAAAAATAAATATATTTGGTAACACTTTACTCGAACCCTCCCATTTAGCGTTTATAATCACCATATAAACATGTAATAAATGGTCTATAACACACTATGATGTAGTTGTAAACAGAAATGAGGACTTTTTATAAGTCAAGAATTGTAACTACAAAGACGTATTTTATATCAGTTTTTTAACATATTGTCCTTCATTATCTGTTTACGCAAAAGAGTTACAGTTGTTAACAAGTACATTAATAAACACTTAGATCTACATGTAACGTTGCTATCGTCTGTTATAAGCCATTTATTACAGGCTTATATATTGCCTGTTAACGCTAACTACGGGGAGGCGGAAACAAAGTAATGATGTTCGTCGAATCTCCACGTTATTTTCAAATTATTTGGCCGTTTTCACTCTTCAGGTCTCCAAGTAATCACACTTTGGTCGACTTGGTCACAACCTATGTGCGGACGCCACTGCCGACGATGGTCGGCAGGTAGAAGCTACTTCGTTTAATGGGATCACGAGCCGAAAGGGTTGGGATCCACTGGCCTGGAGTTCTAATTGACCGACTGCTGGAAAAGCCGTCTGCACCAAAACGCTCGGAGGGGACGGGAATTTAATCTTCTCTTTGTGTAGCCACCCCCAGTGTTTATTTTGGGTTCTTATTTCGGTGTCCAGCACCTATTGTTTCTCCTAAGTCAGCTTTTTTTTTTTTATGGAACAGATTCAACAAAGCTTTTACTTTACTGGATTTATTAGTTTAATCTGGCACAGCGCACTCAGCAAGATTGAGTCCCCCGAGAAAGTGGCAAGAGGCCGCAGACTCGAGCTGGCGTGGACCCAGGTCTGATTCAACCTTACTTCTAACATTCCTCAGAGCAGCCCGGCCGCCTCTCGGTCATGTTTGAGGAACATCCAGCAATGAGGGACGATTTCTATTTTTCTACGTAGGTTTAGAGGTCACGCGCAGGTGAGCGGGGAGAAAAGTTTTAGTTTTGATCACGGAATGAAAACGAGCTTCTCAGGTCATGAAACTCCTCAGGGGTGTAAAATAACGACAGTAGTGACGAGAAATTCCTGTAGATAGTTTGAAGATCCTTCTCGCAAAGAGTCACGTCTGTACGTATGAGCAACGCTGGGCTGTATTCGTATGTCGTGAAGGGTTCCATGTAAAACGAGACACCTTTCAGTCACTTATTGCTTTACTCACTGAGCAGTTCTCAACAGAACAAGTCAAAATGGGGGTCGGATGTTTTTGGTTGAAACCCCTTCAGCTGGATTTGCTGTAGCTACAGTCCAGACCTCTGCTGTAGGAGTCTTTGTGTGCAGGACTCCCGTGTTTGTCTGTGAGATAACGGCTCATGAGCACAATTCATTTTTCGTTTTCTGTCGTGCGTTACAAGCCGAGCACAAAGGTATTTTTGTTCCTGCCTTATCTGTCTGTCGGATGCACTGCTGTTTTAGTCGATCAGGGATCTAAATGCAGAAACGGGTTTTGCTGACCTGATTTGGTCAAGTGAAACCGAGGAAAAAGGGAAAAGAAAAAAAAAAAGTGAAAATAATTGAGCTTGATTGTTATTGAATTTGATGCTTGAGCTATTTGCTGCTGGCAGAGCAGCTGCTCTGCTGCCGCAGAAGCGATGCATCAGGAATTAAGTCGTAATCACTGGAGAACGGAGACAGAAATTAAACTGTCGCTGATGTTGTGGCCAGTCTCAGCAGGAACCACTGTTTCTTCTCTTCCTCTTTATTCACGCAACTTTTAATGCTACATACGATTGTCTAAGCTTTAAACGCGTCCTTGTCGTTTATAAAGTGCTGACCAGTGAGGTCAGGGCAGGTTCTGTTTGTCGGGTCGTTGATGCTCGTAGTGTTCGTCGAAGGCCTGCGGGTGGGGCAGCACCACGGGACGGTCCGGACGGTCGGAAGCTCCGCGCACGGGGCTCACGACTCCGCTGCTTCCTGCTTCGTTTGAATTGGCAGTGAAGGTGGAGCATCGCTTAAACTTGTGCTCTGACTTTGGTCTCCTCAGGAAGACACGTCTGGAACGCAACCGACCGCGATGTGGTTTAATTTATTTCCTCGTTCCAGGTAAAGAGGACATTTCGGCAGCAGGCCCTGTTTTATTTAACGAGTCAATCGGTCACAATGTGTAAATCCTACTGAAACATATGCAGTGTATGGATTCATCATCTCTCAAGTGTTACCTCTGTTAAGGCTGCTCCAGGGTTTAATTTATTCATTTTCATAGTAAATCTTCAGCGGTTCCAGTATCAGGGGCTTTTTTTTACGTTCTACTTTTTTCTTGTGATACTTTTTTTGTTTTTTTTTCGTGTTTTATAATTCACGTGGTCTAATGTCGGCTCAGTTTTCCACCAGGAAATGTTCAGATATCGCCCGTCATGCCTCCATGTTGAACTGTGACACCTGCGAAGGTGAACGAATAAATGGACAGAGCAAAGAAAAGAGGAGGAAAGCAGCTTCTCGGCAGCGAGTAGAGCTTCAAACACGCCCCGGTTTTTCGCTGACCTGGTTTTTAGACGACTCACGCTGATTGTTGAGAACCCAGAAGTTTTCACTGCCTTGTTTCTCGAACCCCCTTTTTTTTCAGGCGCGTAGGGGTCTGCTGTGGACCCGTGTCCTCTGAGCTCTTGCTCGTGTTTTGCACACTTGCTGTATGATGCCTGATGTGATGTTCACAAGAAGTTTCTGAAGCGCATCTGCCTTAAAGTTCGCAGCGGAAGTCACGCAAACTGTATGTTAGAGATCCCTGATGTTTGTTCTGTGTATTTTGTTTGGTTTTGTTTTTAATTGTCTAATAAAGAAACAAATAAAAACAAAGGAAACATGAGACTCTTGTGTCTTTTTTTTCCCAAAGAACTTGTGTCTTTCTTCTTTTTCTTGAAGAAGAACGACACGAGAAAGTTAGTTATGGGTTTGATTATCGACATTTGTGATTTTCCATCATCTGGTTACTGGTTTTTTGTTTTTATTGTTGTTTTAAGGCTGTAGAAGTACTCAAGTAAAAGTCATAAATTGAAAGTGTATTAATAACGAAATGTGTTTCAGAAGTCACAGTAAAAGCGGAGAATGTCCCTTTTGAGTGTCATGATACGATATATTCTGTCACTGCATTCTTACTACAGATACATTCATGTGTAAGTAGCATTTTACTGTTGCCGTTCATGGAGGTGAAGCCTTTTTTAATACTTTAAATACTGTTGGATTTTAAAATCTTAATTTGTACAGTAACTAGTTTAACAAGTTAAAAATAAATGTGGTGGAGTAAAAAAATACAATATTACTCTGAAAGGCAGTGGATTCAGTAAAAAGTTAAATCGTTCAACCACCTCCGATTTGTACAAAGTGCTTATTAGCAAAGCTTCCAGTAGTTAATTATTTCTATGATATGCTTCGGTTCTCACATTTCCCTCTCTGTGTTTTCACTGGTTCCTCCTCTGCCTCGCGCCGCCTTCATGCTCGGCCTTGACCGGGGGGACGGAGCGACCGAGCTCGCTGCCGTCTAGACTCTCTGAAGAACTTCTCCTGTCCCGTCGCATCCGTCGGGAACGCTGGAACTTTTGGAGGCACGGCTCGTTCCCCGTTTTTCTTCCCTCTTCTCCGTGTCAAGAGTTCTGTCTGCCAAAATAGCAGAGATGAATTTTTAATCAGCCGGCCGTGAATCTGATCTCTCTCTCCTTCACCATGACTGGCGGTGTGCTGTTCCTCTCAGCCCAAGTAAAGACAGAAAGTTGTCTGTGTGTGTGTGGTCAGAGAAAAAGCTGAGTTTGTTGATGATTATTTTTCTAATTAAGACTGTTAGACCTACTGTAAGGTAAATGTAGGTGGGTAACAATTGTTCAGTACTGGAAAGTAAAAACCACAGACCAGGATTCAAGGCGTGAACAGAGTTTTTCTGTTTTCCCTCCTAAACTACTGGTTTCTAAGTTTGAAAATGAACTAGCTACTATTTGAAATCACTGAAAGAAGCAAAACAGGTGACGTTGGTTAAACATGGGCATACGAAGCCATTTTCAGTGGCACGTGAGAAAGCAAATCCCGTGCATCAACGACGACGTATGTCGCTACGCTGTTAAATGTTACATTAGCGTGGTCCCTGTTTACAAGTTGCTAAACTAGTGACAACAGAGATTGAACAGGCGATGATGAATTAATGTTGACGTGACGATATGATAAAACAGCAGGAACCAAAGTAGCCACCTGGCAACGACGGACGCCTTCGGATCTACCTGGGGAAGAAGTCAGGGCGTCGCCAGAGTCGGTGGGACTCATCCTCCCGGGACCTTGAATACCTGCAGTAAGCGTCGTGACAGTTCATCCGGTAGTTGTTGAGATATTTCAGTCTGGATGAAAGTGCGGAACCACACGGACAGCCATGCCGGTGGCAGGACAGCACAGGTGCTGTTACCGCCGGCAGCCGCGAGAGTCACCAGGCGAACCGGGACGGACGACTTCGGGACTAAAACTTTACAAGAAAACATTCATTCATTCAAACTGCTTTAATAGTGACTTCGGAGCTGATCTGAACCAAAACATGTTTTTATTCTCTCTCACCGTGGTAAAGAGCCAAATACTGAACTGGTCGTCACGGCAGAGAATCGTCTCCGGAAGCTTTTTCAAACCACAACAGAACCATCTTGGTGCCGTTCTCAGTTTCCCTTCATTCTCTCTGACAGGTAACTGAGCCTCCGGCCCCGGCAGAGCGTCGGACTGTGTTAGCGTCATCCTCTCCTTTGGGGCCGGACGACTCCTCCCTGCGTGAGCATCCATCTTGTGAAACACAAACTCAGCCCCGCGACGATCTCAACGTCCTTCGTCTCGCGTGTCTCAAAGCATTTTAGTGGAGCAGAGCTGTGGACTGTGCGCTCAACATGGGGGACAGGCCTGCGTTTAAAGGGTCACTTCACTCAAATCAGGAAAAAGTAGCATATTTTGTTGCTGACCTCCAGTCGCATCTACCCACACGGATTTCTCAGACTTCTTAGTGCTTCGTATGACCACAGAAGTTCCCATGGAAGAGACTCACAGACTGATCCATGTTCTGGTTGCTGGTGTTTCACGTGTGTTTTTTATTAGCTCTTCCCGGTGTTGACGTGACCTGCGCCGCAACGAAGGCAAACCGGTGCCGCTCGACACCTTTTGGCTCCTGATCCCTTGAGTCAGTGTCCGTTGGTGGCTCCCGGACACGTGTCGTCGGCAGTTTCACCCAAGAGACGTTTCCCCTCTAAGCTTCCCACATGCTCTGACTTAAATGAAGGAATTCAATATTTTACAAAAAAAAACCAAACACTAGTGAAAAGTCCAGCAAATGAACGCCAGACCACTGGGGTGGTTTTTTTTTCCCTCTCCTCTCCCATGAATCACCTCACGACCCCTCAGATCTACCCTGAGACCCTTTGGGGGGGTCCGACCCTAGGTTGGAAACCACTGAACTAAACTAGGTGAATAATAGTTAAAACCAGCTCCACCTCCAGCAGCTACAACGGTAAAAGGCCTGTTTTTACACTGATGCGTCAGTTTGAAAGATTTAATAATCTCGTGTTCTCTCAGGGGCCTTTTTCAGCAGAACGAGTACTTTTAGTTCTGATACTTTAGATAATACTATTATATACTTTTCCTCAAGTAGGGTTTTGAATGCAGGACTTTTACTGTTCTAATATTGTTGTACTGGTACTTTTACTCCAGTAAAAGATGTGAATCATTCTTCCACCACTAACAAATATGGTTTGATATGGATTTGAAATGAAGCGGCGACAAAGATTTTACACATAAAAAGTGTAAGAAGTGTGAATATATTGTTATTTCAGCTCTTTGTCATTGTTTTTTAAAATCAACGGACACACACAAAACCACAACACCCTTGTTGGTTTTTTTGGAGTGTGAAACATGCACCTTTTAATAATTTTAATCATTTCCAGCTTGTTTTTTTTTTTTTAATTATGACCACCTTTTTGTTTTAAAGCACAGTAAACGTGAAATGAAACACACCAGATATAGAGAAAAAAAGAAGTAAGAGGAACAGAGGACGACAAGTCGAAGGAGAGTCCGGTGGAAGGACTGAGAGTAAAAGAGAGTGAAAGAAAGTAAACACGATGAACGAAAAGGAGGTGTGAGTTCAGGAAGACGTGGTGTACGTTGATGCTCGAAGCGGCAGCCGGTGGCGAACAGAGCACAGCAGCCTCTGTGCGGAGCGTCGTCGGTGATGGTAAATGACCTGTGGCACAAAGCCGCCGACGCATCCTTCGGACCAGAAAAACCTGAACCAGTCCAGATGTTTTGTGTGTTTCTCGTTGGTTTAACTAGACTAGACTCAAAATGTACAGGATTCACCCTCTGTAGAAACCGAGAGCCAATCACATCCTTGAGGGATTTGCTCTCTGTTTCGAATCCCCTTTTTTCTCAAAGGCCGCAGCTGATAACAGTAGATTCACTGATGAAGGCGCCGTAGCCGCGTGGTCCCAGCTCACTGGAGAGTAACTGCACCCGGGCTAACCATCCCGCTCGCTCTGCAGCTGCCGCATGTTCCGCCCGCTCGCTGTGGCCGTGAAACCCTTCAAAAATGTAGCGCTGTGCGAAGGTGCTGCACATCTGCACGAGGCCCCAGGTTCAAGACGTCCGGCTCACTGAGGAACAGCGCAACATTTTGGTAAATGCGCTTGCTCGAGAGTTATATGAGAACATCAGTGCCACTCTGGTGCCTGCGCATTTGTCAAGCTGCAGCCTGTTAGCTTAGCTTAGCATAAAGACTGAAAGCAGGGGGAAACAGTTAGCCTAGCCCTGTACAAAGGCAACCCCCCCCCATTTCCAGTGAGTACCCAGGATGAGAGAGCAAATAAGCATATTTCCCAAAATGCTGGACTTTTCTCTCTACTTCTTCCACAAAAGTCCTTTTCCGTTTGTCATGATATTTTTCATTCAGTTAACTTCATTTGCGTGCATGCTACTTCAGTTCAGGACTGAATTGAGTTCATCACTTCTTCTGCCTTAATGTTCAATAAATTTGACCTTTTGTTTTTGCGTAGATTTTTTTTTGTGCGTGTGTGTGCATGTGTGTGTGTGTGTGTTTTTTTTTACCTCCTGCCTGAAACAGCCCACATGCACAAAATGAATGAGAAGAAACTACAGTACGGCAGGTCAGAAGAGTCCGTCATGGAAGACCCACAGAGTCAGAGTCCAGACCCCGATTTTGTGATTTGCAATGTGGCCCCTGTGACTTCAGTTTTCTAGAGGCACCTACTCAAACTCTAATCACACTGCGGCCTTCTGGATTTGTTGTCCTCCATGTTTGTTGGAATTGCTGCAGAGTTTTCCGACAGTGACCGGTCGTGGAGGGACAGCAGGTCTCGCGTGAATCCTTTTTGACAGTTCGCAGCAGCATTCGTGCGGCCTTGGATCAGATGCGAGTCACAGTCGCGATCAGAACCGAACACATCAGACACATCCGATCTGTGCCCCACTCAGAGGGAAACTCTGAGTCTGAGCGGGTTTAGCCTCCAGTGTGAACGCGGACTGTGGCGGCTCCGAGGCCGAGCCGATCCTCACAGCTGGTGCAGCCCCTTCCTCCTCAGTATTGACGTGTAGGACGGGTGCTCCACGTAGCTGTAATTGATGACGCCTCCTTCATCCTCATAATCTATATCGTCCTCCTCGATATCATCGGTATCATCATCGTCCAGACACCGGCTGTCCTCGTCCGATCCCTCCTCCTCGTCTTCCTCGTCCTCCTCGTCCTCCCGCGGCTCGCTCTCACAGCTCATCCTCATCTTCCTGCGGTTGTTGTTCCTCACCGACGCCTCCAGAGCCTTCTGCCGGCGGTAGAAGTGGGAGAACTTGTTGAAGATGATGGTGATGGGCAGCGCCACCACCAGCGTGCCACCCAAAATGCAGCCGCTGGCTGCCAGCTTCCCGGCCACCGTGACGGGCACCACGTCCCCGTAACCGACTGTGGTCATGCTCACCGTCCCCCACCACCAGCAGGCCGGGATGGTGTCCAGACCCACGTCCTGGAAGAAGACACGGACAGAGGTGCTTTATATTCATGTGGTTACGGATTTCAAATGAGGTTTTTCATGCATCAACTGATCCACTTCAGCCAAGTTAAAAAACCTTGACTGACCAACTACAACACCGAAAATCAAATGATGCAAAATTAAAAATGAGAAAACGATGAGGAAAACACCAAAAACTCACTGGCTGAAATAAGAAATGAAAAAGAATCAAATGTCAACGTAAAAGTACAGAGCACGAGTCCACGTGAGGCTTCAAGAGCCAAACGTCACTCAGATTTTACCTCTTCGTATTCAGCGGTGTAAGCAATGCCGGAGAAGACGGACACGCCGACAGCCAGGTACAGCAGCAGTATGCCCACCTCACGGTAACTGTGCTGCAGACGCAAAATGGAGGGAAGCTCGTCAGGAAATTTAACCGTCTCCGGGTTCAGGGACAGGAGGGGAATTAAAAGGCAGACAAATGGTGTCTCATCTTTTAACCTTACTTATAGCTGCTCATTTCAACACCGACAAAAGCTTGTGATCCCTCGGTTTGAATACAATCACTTTGTTTCAACAAGAGAAGAGAAGAGGAGATACAGAATTCCAGACTGCACCATTAGAATAAATAGAAAAGGATGAACATTAGCCCTGAAGTACTGTACTATAAAATGTTACTTCAAGCAACAACCAGCATTAAAGTAAAAATCACGACTAAATGAGCCTGTCACTTTGAAACTGTTTTTTCCAAATGTGACATTTTGCTTTTCAAAATATATTTATTGTGTGTTCAAGTTAAAGCTTTATCACTGTAGGGACAAGAGCCGGGATTCAAACCCGGTCTCTGAGTCCAGATTTTAAGTCCTTGAGCTCGGTTTTAAACTAACGTTTCCACATTAGCTGATGTCGGAAAGACGCCAAAAGGCTTCCAGCGTTTCACTCCTCATAATGATCACGGATCGGGAGCGCGAATTAAAGCGCTGCTGCAATCTAAATGTACATACAATGCACCCGAATCCAGGAAACAAGCGACATTTTAAAAAGTACAACACATTATTAAAGACAACGATTGATCTATTCGCCTTTACGACTCGTGCGTAAGGGGGTTTTATCCACAGATAATCATTCTGGTGGAGAGAACACGCCTACGTTACGATAGATGAGAGTGTAACAGGATCTGTTGTACTAGTCCCAGATACTTTATATCTCATGTCAGGGGGAGGCACAGCTGTAGATAAAGGAGCCTGCATCAGATCCAACGTCTCTGCTGATGTGACCGATACACTTCACATGGGACCGTACAGAGGAATGACATTAGATGTAACCACCAATCGTTTGCAGAAAGAAGTCCCCTACCATACAAAGACGCTCCCTGGTCGTCGAAGTTAAGGTAAAACACGACCTGAATTGTAAATTAAACACTGTGCGTTTCAGAAAGCTTTGACAGGCAGATAGCTTCACAAACCGGCCTAAATCTCACAAGCTTGGTTTTCACTGCTTTAGTCTGGAAAACATCCGCTGCAGTGAGAAGAAACTGGGCAGAGCAGCTAGCAGCACATTTGAATGTAAACGCTGCATAAAGCGCAAGGAAACATAAAAGCCAGGCAGGGAAAAGTACAACCGAGACTACAGGTAGAAACACAAACTTGGACCCGCAATAACTGATTTTTGATTTCGTCCAGTACTCCCTCTCTTTTAGCTCCGGTTTTGGTCTCCACCAGCTCCTGAGGGAAATCTCTGGCAATTTAGCAGCTAAATGCTCCACTGTGTTCACCAGCTGGTCTTTGACTGTGTCTGTCTGCTGTTTGCTGCTGAGCAGGTAGCGGACAGTGGCTTTTTAAAGCTATTTCTCTGAAACCAGCTGCCTCCTGCTGCTGAAAACGACACCGTGAGAGTGAACCAGAACGGTAAAGCTGTGGTCCGGACAGATAAACAATGAGCTTTAACTAACTGTGAAGCTCTGTAAATCCGAGGGGAGCTGAAGATTCAGCTGATGATTCTCTGTAGGTTCAAAACTACCAGAGACAACTTTCACATTGTCACACTGTTGTCCTATTGTTTTTTGCCTTAAAGGTTTCCTGTGGAGTTGTTGACCACTAGTAGGGCTATGGAGCAAGTCCTACCGTGTTTATATTGCACGCTCAACATGACACGCGTGCACGTTCGCATCCTGCCACTGGTTTCGTGCCATTTCACCGATCACCAACAGGTGGCGGTAACATGCCAAGAAGCGTTGCAGCGCGCCAGCAGAGGCAGAGAAGACTGCAAGCGAGTAAACACAGATGTAACATAGAATAAAACAAATGAAAGACGGCTTCACAAGTGTTTTATGAGAAAGGAAGTCCATTCAACATATTTGTCAGACTTCGGGGATTCACGCAGTTCATTTTACGGAGAAACACTGAAGGTAAACAGAACTTTAGTTTACATGAAAACTCCACAGAGCACCTTTAAGCAGAACATCTACACTGCTTTTTAGTCCGAATCAATGCGAGTTCCTCTACTACCGAAATGTTGAAAACAACCTGAAGGCAAAAAATCAAAACTACATATGTACAATATTCGTCTATTGGGTTATGGGACAATTTTTTATTAACTTACAGCTCAATGTTTAACTGTTTTCTATTTTTAATCCACTTTTTTATTTTTTTGGTCCCACACACCTAAAGGCCCAGACTTCTTCACATCGCTGAAAATCAAAACCACATCCGTGAAAAAAGCACAACGAGGGCTTTACCACCTCTAAATGTGTGCAACCTATCGGCTCAGACCTTCATCTGCTCACAATCCATCAACCTTTATCTGAGGCGGCTGCAGAAAGGCCAGCGGACCAAAATGTCACAAGCGAAATAATAAAATCAATCGCATCGTTTTCATTTTCCTTCCGAGGTTTGAGTCAGAAAGTCAAATGTTTCATAACTCCGCCTGACAGAGTACTGACTCACCCGAAGCGTCGCTCCCAGTGACCGAAGTCCTGTCGAGTGTCGGGCCAACTTCAGAACTCTGAAGATCCGCATCAGCCTGAACACCTGAGGTGAGAGGGAGACTTTCTCACAACATCATTCAACACAAGCCTGTGTAACTTCTGCTGAACGGCAGCTTATTGTTTAGAAGTGAGAATTACAGGATGATGGAGCATAAAACTTCCGGAAGTTCTCTTAAAGGCCCTTAAAACCAATTTTCTCAATCAGCTTCTTACTGCGAGTGATGGGATCCTACATGGATACTCTATTTTCTTTGGTTATCTTATATGTGCTCTTCTCTCTCCCTCTTCTCTGGTTTGAAGCAGGTGACGTCTCGTACTTCTTCGAACCAATCAGGATTTAGCAACATTTGAATCAAAATCCGACGACGCCCACACAGTCTGGGTGAAGCAGATTATTTTTTTATTAGACTCTTCAGCTCTTAATAAATGATGAGGCTCCGGCGACAGTGTCCCCATATCCGACCAGTGATCTTTTCTGCCCGATCCTCGGATGCTATTCTTTAAATATCACTGCGTTTCTGTCATTCTGTCCTTCAGACCCACCGTTATTGTTAATGAGAAAAAAACGTGCTATTTCTTCCTTCAGACTTAGCACCGACTCAATGTTAAGAGCCAACATCCAGCCATTTCATGAAAGCTTTTGATGAAGGGACTTCAGCCGGGACTGCAAGTATTTTACACCATCTCTGTCTAAGGAATGAGTGACGGGTCCAACTATTACTAACTGCAGGAGTAAAAATATAAAACAACAACGCATGCTGTACGTTTCAATGTTAACTAAGTCATATTCAGAGGTGGAAGAAGAACTCAGGACCTTTTAATTTAAAAAGTACCAGTACAACAATGAAAAATTACCCCATCGAAATTAGCAGCCCTGCATTTACATATCCTACTAAGTTAAAGTATAGAGGTATTATCACCAAAATGTACTAAAAGTATGAAAAGTAAAACTGGCTGTTCTGCAGTAAAATGTCCCCTCGGACTGATATCTGATTTTTATTAGATTAATACTGATGCATCAGTATGTAAGCAGCATTTCACTGTTGTAGCTGCTGCAGGTGGAGCTGGTCTTAACTACTTTATATACAGTTAGTTTGGTCCAGAGGTTCCCAACAGAAGGGTCGGGCCCCTCCAAAGGGTCACCAGATAAATCTGAGGAGTCGTGAGGCTGATTAATGGGAGAGGAAAGAGGAAAAAACCAAGTTCTGCTACACAAATCTGTTTACCTGTATATCTGTTTTACCTCTTTGAGCCTGAGAAGTCTCGGTACATAAATGCAGTGGAGTAAAAAATACCGCATTTCCCTCTGAAATGTCGTGAAGCTAAATTATTAAGTAGAAAATAAATGGAAATACCCGAGAAAAGTGCAAGTATCTTGAGTGGATGTACTTAGCTGCTTCCATCCAATGCTCGTTCTCTAACTCTGTGTCAGAGGTTATTCATTTCCCCGACCTGTATGAGTCGTCCCAGGTCTCCCAGTTCAGACTCGGATCCCACAGTCATGTCGAAGATCAGGGTGATGTAGATGGGAACCACAGACACAATGTCAATGATGTTCAGAGGGTGATGAAAGAACTTCTTCCTGTTCGGTGCGAGCAGCAGTCGCGTCACCACCTCAGAACGAGAGAAAAAAATACCCAGCCTTTGTTTTTGGATGGCAAGTGTCTTCGGTTTTCACTGCTTTGTTTGTACACCTCAGCGGTTTACCAGCACACATAACTCTGTTTTGTTTTTTATCGCCTCACCTCGAAGGTGAACCAGCAGGAGCAGAACACCTCCACAGCCTGCATGCTCGGGTCCTCGATCAGCTTCCCTTCAGAGTCAAACGTCTTAAAGAGAAGGAGAGGAGAAAGATCGGTGATCACATCTGCAAGTGTTTTCAATGATACATTCAGGTTCCAAACCTTATTCCCCCCCTGATGAAGTAAGATTCCCTCATCAACTGCCATCAACTCTTTTGAGTTTATAAGTTTTGTTTTTCTCCTAACGTGGCACAACTTGACGTGACTGTGTATGAATCGACTCTCACTGAGCTGTAATTCGTTGTTACCTGCAGGTTTCACACTGGAAACAAAATCCAGACAACTCCACCCCCCCCCCCAACAGCCCACATCATCCCTACTCATCCTGGCAAACTGATACCACTAAAGTTACGCCGAATTAGCTACTAGCAGTTTCTCTTCGCAGTGTACTCATGGCTACAGAGGCGACTATCACTGGATTACTGTGTTCTTCTCTGTGATTTCCAACTGGATTCATGGAGATTTATTAGCGATGGACATGATGAGATCCTCAGAAAGCGTAAGTTACGTTAGATCTAAAACTATGTTTATCGTGTCTGTGAGTTCAGATTTGACTGAGCTAAAACCCGGCGGGGGAGTATGATTTTTGACGCAAATTTTGGCAATCGGATTCCAAGGGTTTTAAACTACCTTAATTGCCTCCATGAGCCCAAATCAACGGGCCAAATACAATAGGTAACTTTAAAAACATGTTGTATTTATAACACCGCCATGGACCAGTCCCTTTCACCTCACACATTGTCTTTGTCTCACAAGGCACAGTTTGAAAACCTCTGATCCGAAATTACTCCCCACACGGAACTCTTCTAATGAAAACTGAGTCTATACGATTTTGTTTGGCTTCGAAATCTTTTCATCTCTCCGTATCGACCTGATACTCTGGGATGCTGTTGATACACATGCTGGCGATGGACGTGAGCACCACTCCGATGGAGAGCAGGCTGAAGAGCTTGCTGGGGATGGAGTATCCCGGGTTCTCCAGCGTCAGCCACAGACACTTCCTGATGTTCCCGTAGCGCACCTCCTGGAAATGCTGCATGTCTCTGAGAGCAGATGAAGACAACGGGTCAACGGCCGACAGAAAGAAGCAGAGATGAACGGATGTGAGTAGGTTTGGATGGTTCCTGCAACAGGGACCATTCCTTTACAGATGTCAGAGGGCTCCACAGCCTTTTACCTGTTCAAGTCAGATATCTCGTCCACAGATGTGTCTATGCTGCTGACGTCGCTCTCGTCGTCCCAGCTGTGATGGCGGCTGCTCTCCAGCTTGCGGTCGTGGTAACGGTAACTGCAGCAACTGTCCAGGAAGAACTCATTGATGCCCCAGTACTCTATCTCCTGACTGTGGGAAACAGACGCCCAATCAAGTTGATTTGTACACCAGTTGCAGACTCGTGGAGTTTCTAAGTTACGAGATGAAAAGTGGCAATGAAAGTTTGACAGCCCCACCAGACTCCAGCCAAAGTCCTGTCAAAATTATCAAAGAATTATCAAAGCAGATCCATTATTTACTCACTTTCACGCACAGAAACTGATGCGACAGTGACTACTTGTGCCGTAAATGAAAACAGTTGATGGAAAATTTGTCTGTGAGGCAGGAGGATGGTGTTCGACACTAGAGAGACAGAGACCGGCAGACAAAGACAGACAGACCTGAAGGAGAAGACGCACAGCTCCTCCATGATGTGAAGTTTGCCGGTCTGGTAGAAGTGGAGGACATATGGGAACAGGCTCGGGTTCCTATCAAAATAAAACTCCTTCTGCTGCACGTCGTAATCATCGCAGACCTACACAGAGGAGGAAGAACGGAGGGGAGGGCGAACAAAAGGAGAGAAGTCAGGACAGAAAGGAGGATGAATGGAGGATGGAAATTATTAGTATAAAAAATGAAAGACAAAAAAATGATTCAGCGAGGAAGGAGAAAACAGCCATAGGAAAGAAGGAAGTGAAGATTTTATAGTGTCTGAAGACGAGTAAGTTTAACAAGTCGGTGCAGAGAGATGCAAAGATGACATGTTGACACAAGCCGAGCCACCTGCAGTATATCTTCCTCAGAGTCACATGCCAGCAGTTTTCCCAGTCTGGTGTCCGGGAATTTCTTCAGCGTGCTGGAGCAGAGGCTCCTCTTCAGACCCCCGACGTTCACGTGGACGAGTCCCTCGTCAGAGTCCTGGTGGACCCAGCCGGGCAGACTCTCCTTCACCATGGTTTTTCTACGTTACTGAGACAGTAGAGACACAACAGAGATGAGTGTGGAAATAAAGGCAGCACAGACAAAGCAGGAAACACACTGTGGCACATTTTAAAGTGATTTTAAAGAACGGGTTGGTGCACGGCAGCAAGTAGATCTTTATATAATTTCAGGGTTACAGGAGTAGATACTATTACAAGACATGGTGTAGGAAATGGTTTTTAGCTGTGACTGAAATCTCAACGGGCAGGTTTTATCGATTTTTACATAGGTCCAAAAAAAGGGAAAGGGTGAGCAAGTCCCATTTTCCTAATGATCTTTTTTTTTTAGTGTTTTATCAGGGCATTCTATGCCTTTGTGAGATAGTGATAGGGGAGAGATGACAGGAAACGAGGGAGAGGGAGAGAGAGAGAGCGATGCAGCAAAGGTTTCCTGCCAGATCCGAACCGGGGCCGTTACGGCTCATGGTCCACATCTGACAGGATAGGTTCACGATTTTCAGGTCCGTCTTACAACGATCATCATAGAAACATTCAAACGGTTTGGCTTGCTGTAATTTTTCATCTTTCTCATGCTGGTCCCAATACGTTTCAAAGTTCGTGAAGTTAATATGAGGCTCAACAGCGTCGACAGAGTTTGACAGATCATCGAGTGTCTTCTACAGTTTGTTACCGTTTCTGTCCAAAAACTACGTCACAGCAGGGAAACCCTGTGCAGGGACAGAGGAACTTTCACGTGGACATCTTTTCGAGGAGTATTTATCGACATCTGAGTTGCATCAACTTTAGCCTGTTTTAAAAATTCAACTATATGTCTATGATGCTTTTTTAAAAAGAGTTTTTGTCTTCAGTAGAACAAAAGAGTTTGGGGTTGAGTCAGAACGTACCGAGAGACAGACTAACAGTTATTTTACGTCTTTTCGTGGCATTTCTTGACAATCACAAAAATATAGAATAAAACCAGCCTTATTCTTTGTTTAATATTATTCTTTTCCTCCTTCTACGGATATTTGACTTTATTTGGAGTTGTGAAGATGCTGACACTGAACGCACAGCTTTACTGGAACTTACTTTTTGAATCACAGCTTGGATGGGATCCTCTCTTTCACTCCGCTATTTTCTTTACCTCATGATTTGAGCTTCTTTTTACCAGCAGGCAACAGCGTGGCTAGTTTTCACCTTGTTAGTCTGTGTGTGTGTGTGTGTGTGTGTCATCATGGAAAAATGTGACACCTATTGTAGCGGGAACCACAGAGGTGGTTTTGAGTACTTTGGCAGTTGTTTCTAAGATTGTCTGTCTGTCTGTCTGTGGACAGATGTTGTCACCGCGATAACGTCACAACTGCGCAAGATGAAGTCACCAGACTTTACAGATGTGTAGTTGAGATCAACATGAAGGCCGAGCTCGAATATGGGTGTAATGTAATAATGCAGTAATGACCAACGAGTACTCATGTAATAATGTAGTAGTGAGTACTGAGATGTCATAATGTAGTAGTGACTGCCGGGTACTCCTGGGTCAGAACGTCAACATGGCCACGGGTGGGACGTGTGCTGGGATCCCATCACTGGATGGTCTGTAGTTTTTAATGCAGCCGCTCTACTTTCATCTGTTCTGCTAAATGCACCAGACAGCCAGACACTAATTTGATGTGCCAGACATTTCAATGTTACCTGAAAGACACAGTGTGCACTGGTTGGGAGCCAAGAGGCTTCTACTGCACTTTGGATCTTCACCAACTGTGGATAAGTCCATGTTTGAAATGTTTTTAACTAAATTTAACCGAGTTCTGCTCAAAAATGCTTAAATTATGATTGCAAGCAACCTGTATCCATGTGATCAAGTCCAAAAAAAAAAACCCCTCATAGACGCAGCCAAAACAGAAACTAACTCCCACACAGGCTCATCCACCGTACTCCCGTTGCAAAACACCCACATCACGATAAAACTACACTATGAAATCACTCGACGCATGAATAAAACTTCCCAGCAAACTTTAAAACTGTTGGAAGATTTGCATCACGTGAAAGATTTTTTAGTAGCTCTCCTGCCCGGGGGCCTCAAATGGCCCCGCTGTCGTCAAAAATACGTTTACACTACAATCTTAATTTTACCGTCAGGAAACATAATTCAATCCAGTTCAGTTGGCAAATGTTTGTGTAATATTGCTTAGCAACAAGCGAGGTTTCAGGGAACGGCGATGATATCTGCATCATCCTTTTTGATTTGAGTGATGCCTCCTGATGTAAACATCCAGTCATCACCAGCCGTCCCACATGTAGCGCTCGCTCTAGCAGGACTGGAGGATATCCATCCGTCTGGAGGCAGCTCCAAGTGCCTGGCTTCAGGTTAAGTGTAGCGATAATGTAATGTAACAACGTTATGTAGTCTCTAATTGCGTGGTGCGGGAAATGGCCCGAGGACTCACAGACAGGTGTTAACCTAATGTGGACTTTATGGTGCTTTAACCAGGGCAGTCTGACTTCGTCTGTCTCTGTATCGTTCACTCTCTTCCTGCTGGTACTTAATCAGGTTTTTCTCTCTCTGTCTCTCTCTCGTCAGCTCGGTGACTGACGGTCGGACGAAATGGATGCGGCCGAAATCCGACTTCATCTGTCAGCAGCGTGTTTGTGTGATTTCGGAGGTGGGTGGTGGGCGTGTACCCGGGGGGCATGTTAGCATTAACAAATGCTGGTGGTGGATAGCAACCGAGTAAATTTACTCAAGTACTGTGTTTAAGTGCAACTTTGAGGTGCTCGTACTTCACTTGAGTATTTCCATTTCATGCTACTTCATGTTTTCTACGCCACCACATTTTCAGAGGGAGATATTGTACCTTTTACTTCCCTACATTTATTTGGTAGCCATTGTTACTAGTTACTTTGAACATCAATATTCCATGAATAAACCTATGATTAACTTCTAAAATATGATGCATTGCCGTGGACTGAACTACCCAACAGTGTGTAAACTAGTCAAACCAGCTCCACCTGCTATACTCGTTAGAATACTGCTACATGAATAAGATGAAGACAGGGGCCCATTCTTCTGCATAGCGGTGACTTTACTTTTGATACTTTATGTTCATTTTGACGCTTATACTTCTTTACTTCTACTTAACCAACAATATCAATGCAGGAGTTTTACTTGTAACGGTGAATTTACTCTATATAGTGTGTTATTGTTACTTTTACTTAAACTCAACTAAATAACGTTTTGTTTTCGCCACCTGGGGGGGCAGCGGAAACAAGCTGCGAACACAACATTAACGTATCATCACCTTTTAAGTTGATATGTTGAACTTGTTAGCAAACAGCTGCTTATTTCCACATCCAGCAGTTCCAGAGCAACATCGTCCTTCATCCGGAGTCGTGTTTGTGTCCCCCTGATGAATCCAAGTCCAGTATTCCCTCTCTTTTTTAGCTCTGTTTTTGGTCTCCACCAGCTCCTGAGGGAAACATCTGGCTCCTTAGCTGCTAAACGCTCCACTATGTTCACCAGCTGCTCTCTGACTGTGTCCGTCTGCTGTTTGCTGCTGAGCAGGTGGCGGACAGTGGCTTTTTACAGTTTTTTCTCTGAAAACAGCAGAAAACAACAGTAAAGCTGTGGTGCGGATCAGCAATGAGCTGAAACTCACTGTGAAGCTCCGTAAAGCCGAGGGTTCGTCACTACAAACTCATTGTTATCGCGTTGTCACTGGATACATGGTTATTTTAAAACTATTGATGTAGCATCTTTAAGGGAAAGATCTCAACACCCCTTCGTCCTTGTGGGAGACAGAGGGAGTCACAGAGCTGCGAGGGGTCCGTCTTCAGCGTTACAAACAGTATTGCACTGGCGTCTTGTTTATGGAATTCAGTAAAGTCCCATTTGAAATGGGCTGTTCAGATGAGACACATCTTGAGCAGTGCAGTTTGAAGTGGCCAGGATGGCCCATAACAGACATAGAAACTTAGCCAAAGGAAATGGAATCTAGCTGGTCTCTCTTACGCCCCTATAACCCTTTAAATACTAGGCCAGATTACAGAAAACGATCACTTTTCTGCTTTAGCCCTCCTATAGTCTAGGATCGCCTGGGTTAGGTAAACCAGTGGTGGAGGAAGCGTTCATATCCTTTACCTAGGTAAAAGCAGTAATTACCACAGTGTAAAGAGAATCCAACTGGTAAGAAACAACGTGGACTTGCCTCTGTTTTAGTTCTCATTTGAATCTGGACTACAATTCCCAGCCATTATTAGATGAAGCCTCCAACTTCTCCCGGCTCAGAATCTGTTGGTTGTTTAGACGATGCAGGTTTGGTTCGGAGCTCCTGGAGGAAGACATGCTGAGGACACGCTGAGGTAAAGGTACAGCGCGGGTTTTTGGATCACCGCAGTGGCTCTGGAAGCCAATATGCTGAGTGAGTCTCCATGGGGTGTTGCAGTGCAGGGCCAGGGATGCTCACTGCACATCTCTGCCTGTGCTTGCAGTGGGGGGGTTACTGCAAGTGTTGTCATCCCAAGTAACGATGAAACGCATCTCGTTAGTTGGCGACAGTAATGCAGAGTTAAAGTTAGAATGCACCAGTAAAAGAGGAGAAGAAGACGAAGAAGATCACAGCCCGTAAACATTGCACATAAAAAAAAAACCTCCTATAAAAGAGCTTTTCAAATATGGATGTGCCGAATGGAAACAAGACCATGTTTACGTAACAAAATAATCTCAGCCCGCAGCTTTCAGCCACATCCCAGGGTCTTCATCCCATCTGCAGGTTACTAAAGTAAACCTCTGAGCTGAGATTGTCATGTTCTGATACCAGAGGTCAAGAATGAAGGTAAACTCAAAACTGGCCGTTTACTGGGGATTTTTTGTCCTGAGTCTGGTCTGGACTACGAACGGATCTCAGCTCAGTTTCATCTCTGCCCTGATTGAGTTTGACCGGAGTCTTGACTGACTGCCACTCAGTGATTTCTGTCCCTGCGGTTTACATACCGGGACCCTTTGCTTTTGACAAAGAAAGGGCAAATTTAAAAATTCACAGACTCTAATGGCAGTTTGGTGTAGCTCCGCACTCAGGTCTGTGGTGGTAAAAATAAAAATGTCTCTGCTCCACAGAGACTCGTGTTAACCTCACGGACTAAACACAGACAGGGCAGGGTTTCGTGTGTTAAATCGTGAATTTTACAACAACACAAATGTTGTCAGAATATGTTCAGCTCTGTCTCAATAACTGTTTCCTTTAAAACAAAAGAAACAAAGGGAAAAGAGGGTAAATAGACCAGTGAGACATGTGACTCTGGCTCTGTCTCTCTCTGTCTGTCTTTCATCACATCGAGGCCCATGCCGAGATCTGCCACGGTGCACGCTCGGAAATAAAGTTGATGTATAATTCAGCACGAGGAAGCGCAGCGGCTCGAAATCACAGCGGTGGAGAGGTGCACCTCCGGTGGGCAGAGGATAAACAAGTGAAACCGCGGAAAACTCCCCCGGACGACACAGTGCGACTTCACCCGAGGTAGAGAATAAAATAAACATTAGAGAATGGAGGACATGTGGATAATCTGGTGTAAGTGCAGGAGGCGAAAGAAGCAGCACGTCTTCTGTTGATACTTACGCGGTTTCGTCACGACACTCTCCCATCAGCATCCTCCGCCGACTCGCCCCGCGGTGCGCCAGATAAGTTTCGGACTTTCACGGCCGGAGCGGGCGGAAGAACCGGGAGAGGACGAGCCGCTCCCCCCGCTGGAAACTTCAGGGACCGGGACGACCGACTGTCCGGGTCGGCGCTGGACACGCAGCCTGGCTCCGTCCGCGCCCGTCTCCGCCGGAGGCCGCTCCTCGGCTTTCTCCGTCACATTCCGGAGCACGATCGCCATTCATATACCGTGCGTGCACAGGGTCGTGTTTATGACGCGTCAGGGACCCGGTCCGCCGGTGCCGACGCTGCGCTTTGAGCGCCCCGTGCCTCTGCCCGTGGCATCGCCGCCGTCTCACACCCGGGATTCCAGGGGTGCGCGTATCCGTGGCCCTTGACGAAAGTTTGTGAAATGGCAACTCGGCCGCAACACGCCTCTAACATCCACCGAGGCGTGACGCATTGCGAGCGAGGGCTTGAAGTTTTCCGCAGACTTGTGCGGCAGACTTCCCCCCTCTTCATCCTCGGTGAAAGGGAACAAAGTGTCAGAGGTCCTCTTGATTCCATAAAATAAAATGAGTTGGTCCGTTTGTTTTTATTCATTTTCCCCTTTAGTTTGCTGAGGAGACAGGAATGTAACACAAACAATCTCTCTCTCATACCGGTAACAGCCTCAAGAAAGAAAGAAAAAGCAAAAAGTAAAGTGAAATGAATCAACGTCTCCATCTTAGGTCTTTAGAATAATAGATCTCTAAGATCTCTTCCCACCTCACACCCCCACCCACGGCTGCAGAAAGAAATTAGTTGGTTTTTTGGGGGGTTTTAAAAAAACATTTTTATTTTTTTATTTGTATAAACTATAAAATGGGTTTTTTTTGTGAACAAAGTGTTAAAAGAAAATACAACTTTCTAGGACCAGGAAAAAAAAATTCTCACTCATCCAAGTGACAGTCAGAAATGTACTTGTTTATTTTATTCATATCTCATACACATGTCTGTGATGATGGGGACATCTGGTGGCCAAAGGCTGTCTTGCATCTCGGTCTGGACATCTGCAGGCCTTCTCCTCTCATAAGCAATTTACTAATGGCAGCCGAGCCACAAGACAAAAATCTGTCACCTTTTCTGCTACTCGGTACCTTTTCACATGCGCCCGGTGCTGAGTGTTAAGACGACTGAGTGGTGCCGTCCTACGTTCGGGATCATTCAAAGCTAAAGTGACGAACAGGTTCAGATTTGCAGCAAGACTGATGGCTGAAGCGGCTGATTTTCTTTTAAGCGTTTTTTCTTTATTTATGCACACCGAGCTTGGACACTGACACTGACAGTAAACGGCCGCACGGTTTTCTGAAGGATTTTGCACTTTAGCTGGTTGACATTATACTGCAGTTCATGCTAATTTACAGTTAACATTAGCGATTGCGACGTTATCCCCTGAAAGTAGCATTTGGGTCTCAAATCGTCAAAGCAGGAAGGACATTAGAGAATCACTTTCGAACATTTCAGTTGGCGCCAAAATCAGCTTGTGTGGTCAGTGGTATTTGTAGATCAAGGACTAAAACATGCAAAATCGAAGGCCCAGTCTTTTAAGGTCAGTTACTGTAGCACCTGTCCAGGCCTCCTCCGGGATCCTGGCGGGTTCACCTTCTTTTCTACAGAGTTGCAGCATTTGCAGCAGAAGTGGTGCCCGATGTGTCTCCTGAACTTCTTGTCTCTGACGCCGTAGATGAGCGGACTGAGCAGACGCGGAAGCACATTGGTAAACAGAAAGGTGGCGAAGAGGATTTTGGTGCGGTCCCGGGGCCAAGTGGCGACTAAAACGATGTTGATGAAGGGAGAGGTGAATGACAACATGCAGATGAGGAGCTGGACTCCGTGCAGCAGGATAGTGTTGCGGGCGTTTCTGGCCGAGGCCTGGTTAGAACCAGAAGCTGATCGGGCGACGCAGAAGACATTCAGGTAGCTGATGATCAGAGTCAGGAAGACAAAGGAAAACAGAACGACCTGATGGGCAGATGTGAAGACACAAAACCGTGGTCACTTAAATCTGCTGTTGATATGAAAAGTCATTAAAACTAAGCCATGAAATAAAAACCAAAACAAACTGCTCCACGGACATACGCAGTGAACAGAAAGGGATAAGGGTTGATAAAGGTGTCCCCCAAGGACCAATGTTAGGCCCCATACCATTTACTCTTAACATAAATAATATTTATTTTTCAGCGCAACATTTTAATACCCATTTTCATGCTGATGACATCTTGCTCAAAAATTAAAAATTCAAATTGGATTCTTATACCATAACAGAGTTTATTTCCAAAAGAGAGAAAAAGACACTATACAGTCCACCATACCGTCCACAGCGGATTGTGGAGGTGTCCATAATCTGCTTTGTTAACTTCCCAGTGCCCCTGCATTTTTATGGAACTTTCCAGACCTGCTATTTTTCACCTGTCCACCAGATGCCCTCGGACCTTCGCACCAGTACTACACATCACCCTACACCTGCCTGCTCACCCGTTCCCCATTCCCAACTGGGCTTCGCACTGCTTATACCAGCCCGATTCACTCAATATTTTCCATGTTGCGTAGTTTACCAGCTCTTCCTAGCGTTCTCGCCAGCCTGCCTGTACACATTCCTGATTTTGCCCCTGTTTCCTGTTTGAGGTCTCTGTACCGCCGTTCCGGACATTCTGCCTGTTTTTGCGACCTGACCTCTTCCAGACAGATGAATACTTCACCTGGACAACCACCCTTTGAGCCTGGTGGTGCTGTGTGTTGTACAAATTGGAGTTGTAACAGATGAAAGTCCTTGAGTAGACAGAGAGGGGCTGGGTGGCGAGGACGATGATGATGTCCGAGGCGGCGGGGATGAAGGAGACGCCCCAGATCAGTGCAATCAGAGCGTAGGCTCGCCGCACGGTGCACATCCGGACGTGATGAAGAGGTAGGCAAATGGCGATGTAACGCTCGACCGCCATGCCAGCCAGGTTCAGTGGGCTGTTCCTGGATAAAGACAAATAAAAACACACACGATGATGATTTGTTTACTCTTCTTAATCCAGAATTACTGTGCAAATTTTAACGGAGCCCGGATATCTAGAGTGATAGGAGTTTTCAAAGGAAATATCCTTTTTGGTCTGACATGTACCCGATCTGTGACTGCAGCGCTCACCACACCATGAGATGGCAAATGTCCCGTTTGCAGCGGTGCTGTTCTTCCAGGGTAATGGTCAGACCGAGAGGTATTACACGGCACGTTCAGCACCAGCCCTCCGCTCCCTTCATCGTGCACTCAACCTTTTCCTACGCTTCGTCGCCTTCTGACGTGACAACTCCAGTTGCCTGCTAACTGGGCCGTATTTAGATCTGCTCCTGTTGCGCGTACGATGTAACGCGTCAACTGACGGACCACTTCTGAGCAATGTTGGATGGTGGGAAACTGTCAGGATCTGTGGTTCAGTCTCATTCGTCGATGTATCGGTGTGGAAAACGGAGAATGTTTAGAACTGCATTAAAATGATACGACGCATCACTTTTCGAAGTTGTTGCATATTAATCTTCTGTCAATCTACGGATGAATTAGTTGGCTAATCATTGCAGCTCTACAGGCTCAGTGGATGTGTCATATTTTTGTCTCCACTCATTTATTGATGTTTTTCCATTGGTACAATTACTCAGGAACAGTACTTAAGCACAATTGTGAGGTACTTTTACTTCACTTATTCCCATTTTATGCTACTTTAGACTTACAGCCACGGTTGCCAGTTACTTTTCAGATTAAGATTTTTCATTAAAAAAAAGAACAAAAACCAAAAAACATATGATCAGCATTAAAAAAAAAACTGCAGGGCAGGTTGTATCAGAACCCCTTGGCTTGTACGGCGACCCTTCGGTAGGCCTGGTACCCCAGGTTGAGAACACTGGACTAAGACTAAACTACCTGACAGGTTAAAACGATGCTCACACACTGATGCTCCAGTGTTATCTAATCTAATAGCGTCAGACAGAACCGGACTTCAGTGGCAGGACACAGAACAAGTAATTTTACCTCTGATACTCAACATTTTGCTGATAATACTCCCAGGATTTTGAATGCAGGACTTTTACTTGTAATGGAGTATCGTTACAGTGCGGTACTGGTACTTTTTTGGCACTTCTTCCACCACTGGGGGGTTTTTCCTTTAATCTGACACCCGTCACCTCGTTCACAGGCGGGGGCTAGTTCAGTTCCGGCTCTACAGTCCAATCAGGGACCTGCTCTACTCGCTGGAGCTCAAATCCAACGCACCTCCTGCGGCGAAGGCGGGATGCTTAACCTGCCCGCGCTCCGCCCACCGGTCCCGGCCACTGTGTTCCCAACCTCCGCCGGAAACGCCTGGTGCGGGGGTGTCGTTGGGCAACGGAACCGGGAGGGCTCCCTGTGTCAGGCGCCCTGTGGGCGAGGTCGACGGCTCTGTGCACGGGCCCGCTGGTCGACTCGGGCCCAGGTGTTGCAGCTCGTCGTGCCGGTCGGTCGCGGTCGTGAAATACGTCTCGGGGGGACCAACAGGTACTCGGACACCGGAAAGCCAGACTGTTCACCCCCCGCACTGACATCCCCTAGGTCACTGCTTCGGTTGTTTTTTCGATTGATGGATTCATCTGTCGGTCTGTAAAATACCAGACCACCCTGGAAAATGCCCATCACAGGCTGGTGTCACTAACCCCCCCCCCCCCAAAATAAATATCCAGTTTACTGTGATAGAAGAAAAAAAGAAAAACAGCAAATTTCAGAACCTGGAACCATCAAATGTTTTTTGGTGTTTTTGCTTGAAAATGACACAAATCACTCTGATAATCAAAACAGCTGCTGATTGATTGTGTTTCGATGGACTGATTGATCCGTTGACCGATCGTTGCCGCTCTGGTCTCGGTTCTGTTCAGCCCGTGTCTCCGAGGCTGCATCTGCAGTAATGGAGGGCGAGGCAGGTTTTTATGTACATCACCCTTCAGCAGCAAGGCAAGTCAAAGTGCTTCACGTGAAAATACAGAGGGCATTTGGCAAATTGACGCAATATAACAATACGAGAAGTCGATAGAAAATCTATAAACCGTAAACGACAAAACATCGACATAAAACAGACGAGTAAAGTCAAGCTAGAACAGGAGAACGGTGCGGTTTAAGTACAACTGTCAATATCACAGTATGAAAAGTCTCTAGCTTCTTGGATTCAATTTTACACTTAGGTAAAAGCAGAAAAGCGTGAGCATCCGAATACATTCAAAGTACTGAAAGTACAAGTGTTCATTGTGCAGAATGGCCCCTTTCAGAAGGACAAATATTATACAAGTGGATTATAATTATAATTATGGTCATCAGTGTGTGCATTGCTTTCATGTTGCCGCTGGTCGGGGTGGGGATACTTTTAATTGCCTCTATGTGCTGCTGGGAAGCTTGTGAATTTCCCCCCCTCTACCTGAGTAAATGTGCTTAGTTACTTCGCGGCCCAGGAAATCTGCGAGGCCTGTTGAGGCCGCCGGCTGTTTTATTCATCGCTCGTCTGCCGGTTTCTGCTCACATGCTCCCGTCCCCTCGTCTGGCTCATGTGGTGTGTTTATCCGCATCGGTATTATGCTGTTGTGGGGGCTGAGCTCGTGTCTTTGAGCTTTCACGCTGCCAATTTAAGCTGTGGCGGAACGTTAAAAGCTCAACTTTAGTAGAAGTCCTTATCACGTTTTCTGCACACGGCTCATATTCAGTAAAAGATTAGGAAATTAAAATATTGAGACTGAAACTTGATGGTCTAGACCGGACCTCATGTATCACTATGTTCGAGTCAAGGAGCTAAGCGTCAGTATTTATAGAAAAATGAATGACCCTTTAATGTTCAGAAAAATCCAGAAGGGTTTCTAAAAAACACTTTAACCGCTGCCTGTTCCTAAAGTAATCTCATAATCCTCAAAGACTCCTTCTGAACATTCGGATGAAAAAAATATTCTGTTTTGCTGCACGACAGAAAAAGATCTTTTAACCCGTTATCTCACATTGGTACTCCGACGATCAAAAATAATTTACGCTCCTGCTCTTTTTGTACAACACGAGAAAAAAGAAGAAAGCATTATCTTGCTTGAAAATATAAAATATAAAAAACAAAACTTAAATACGGAGAGATGTAACTGAAAATAAAAAGAACAAATCATAGAAGACACATACATCAAAACGATATCTTTCATCCGGATGAAGAGAAGAGAAATCTGGAAATACTTTGAGAACAGCAGTAAGTTTTAGTGACAGAAGTTCTTGGTTTTCAGGAAGATCGCTGGGTTTTTATTCATCAGAAAAACAGATTGTCGGCTCAAAGGTAATGGCACCGACATGGAGCACCAAAGGGCTAGTTTGCTCCGAGCCAGTCGTTTTTTAGATCGATAGCCGACTCGCCTTCGGATTTATCCATCTCAGTTCAATCCATAGGGATGTTACATGGGATGGACAGTTTACAGCACACTCATTTCCTCCTTTTCTGCTTATCAGATTATATTTTAAGAGGCTGTCAAGTAGAAATTCCAGTTTGAGAGACACGCACGTCCTAAAGCCCGCAGTCTATGCGTTGGCAGCGCTGGAGCCAAGGAAACCTGAACGGAGCACCCGAACAGAAAAACTGTTTTGACACGTTCTCTCGAGCGCAAACACACACACCTACTTGCTGGTCGTGAGTAAGACGAGCAGGATGATGCAGCAGGGAGCGAAGGTCAGGTGAATGGTGTAGGTTATGATTTGCAGCGCCACAGAAAATGTCAGCATAATCATGTCGTTGATCACCAGATGGATGTACAGCACATACCTGCGGCAGGGAGGAGTGCAGCAGTTAGGGCAGGCGACGCGAAACAGCCAGATGGGTTTTACTGTAAGCATGTTCACGTATGTGACCGAAAGAAAAACCAGGAAATCACACGTGGTCCTCTGTCACCTGGGGTCTCGCTGGAAGACCTCGCTCTTAAAGTAGGTGTACACGAAAGCTCCGTTGATGCAGTTGATGATAGAGCTGAGAGCAAAGGTGATGAAGTTCTTTGAGAAAGCGTCACTCAGGCTGTCTAAACGTGTGGTTGAGTTCATATTGCACCTCGTCCTGCCCGGCTCTGGGAAACCAGAGCTCGGTTCAGTCAGTACTGGAAACACAGTCCACCCAGAATCTCACGTATTGTTTAGTCATAGATTAATTCAGATTAGTAAATGACATACATTCACATGAAATGTTTCACAAAGACCCGAGATCTCAATTGATAATCTGACGTTTCACTTAGTTAAGATACAGGAGATAAAATATAAGAAACCGTAGGATTCAGCAGGATCTCATTTATAAGAGACTACAATTAAATTAAGTAAGTAAAGTTGTGATTTGTGAAAAAATACAAATAAAGTAACCTAATATGAGTAAGCTACATTAAAATACCCCCCCCACTGATTGATCAAGAACAAAAATAAAGTATCACATTTTCAAAGGTGAATGTTATAAAATAAATCCCCCTCTACTCATTACATCTTGAAATAACTGCACAATCAAGGCTAAGCAAATACAAAAAAAGAAGGAAAGGACTACTCACATTCTGACTCTAGATTTAGATGATGACTAAAGGGGAAGTTAAAATAATCAAACTTACTTCAACGCCGCACTAGTCTGGCCTATGTGGAGGTACGGGGCCGAACCAACTGTCTGTAAGTGGTGAGAGGAACGGGAAGCGATGAAGTTATATAGATTTCAGTGCTAACAAAGCTGTGATATGAGATTATCTTGTAGAGGTGGGGTGGGGAGCTGGATGGAGGCACTGAGGAAGGAAGATTATCACGTCAGCATTTGGAATACCAGCGTGTTAATTTGAGTGCAATTCAATTAATAAACCTTTTATTCCATTATGACCCATTTGAAAATATATGGAATTATTGCCGTAAGCAGCCGAGCAACTGGGCTCATTGTCGTCATGAATGTCGTCAGGGATTCTAGTCCAATACGCTTTTGGTCCGATTCGGTGAATGCCTCCTCGCGGCCCGCTAGCTGTCCGTTGCGTGGACGCTTAAAAATCGTCCGGTTTTCCTACACTGCCCCGGCTCGGTAAATGGGGAAACAAAGTGGCTCGGACCGAGAAGAGGGGGGAAGTGGCAAGAGACGGTAAATCTGGCGCGTGCTAACGTGCTAAACCTCGGTGAGGCTTTCCAGTGTCGGGGAGACCCCAGAGAGTTGAGAGTCGTCCTCTCGGCATGTTAGCTCCGCTTTCTCTATGTAATGGTATTTGTCCGTACAGCGTGCGAAGGGGTTTTATAGCCGCGAGGACAGAAGTTTGTTAGCACAGTGTGGTTATTTGAATTGAAATGCTTCGCCAGGGAACGTTGTCTTCCTTGTTTGCCTAAGTACAAACCTGCGGTCCACTCTTCTGTCACCGTAGCCTTGACAAAACAATCTTAACCTCCAACTCTCGCTAGTTTTTACTCCGTTGAGTTTTGGACATTTTAGGGTTTGTTTTGCTTGCACTATAAGAAAGAGTGTCCACCTCCACGCAACAACGAAATGCTGCCACGAAGCTTTTTTGTAAACGGGCTTGTATGTTTTGAGTTTTTATGAAAGAACCGGATATTTTCAGACTGAGCTATTTGTTTTGGGTTGAACTGGGAGAGTTTCATGCCGATCCGAGCCGTATAATAAAATAGCTCCATCCTCTAGGCAGCTCCTTTGGTCCAAGTGTGACATCTGAGTGTAGCTTGTGCAGAAGTTCTGGTACTCGAGCAGCTTTTTCCGTCCTTGCTTTGCTTGAAGGGTCAGAGGTATTAGGAGTAATAGTATCTAGTTAAGGGGATACTGCAGAGCTGAAACCATTAGTCATGTAATCGATTAGTGGATCAACAGAAAATTAATTAGCAACTATTTTGATAATCGCTCAGTTGTTTGAGTAACTTTTCCCATTTCACAAAACATTTGCTTGTGTCAGTTTCTCCAACGTGAGAACTTGCTGCTGTGTTTCTTCTTCATCATTTCATTCTAAATGAGACGTTTTGTTGTTTTTGGTGAAAACAAGATATTCGAAGACGTCACCTTGGTCTCTGGGGAAACTGTGATGGGGGTTTGTCATTATTTTCCTAACATTTTATTGACAAACCAACTAATCAGTTAATTGATAAAGTAATCAACAGATTAATCGACAATAAGAAATAATTGTTAGTTGATTCCCTAGAATACTGTACAGTATGTATGTAAATGTTAAACTGTATCTGCGAATGAGAGCTTTTCAAGAACTGATCTTTACTTTGCATCTATTTTTGAAGCCGTATAAATTCATTGTTTCTTTTTTACAAACTTATACCAGTTGTCCAAGTGCCCCCCTTCTGTTTACTACTGTATAACTGAATGTTGTTGTATGTTTTTACTGTATTCCACCAACCTGCAACAAATACGAATAGTTGCATTAATTACGTACAAGGTTTAATTTGTAAAAAGATGGGTTACACTTCCATATTTGCTGCATCTGCAGAGGATCTGTTTTGCTTGGCTTCCTCATATCTTTTTTTTCTGTGACACTCCACGGCTAAAACGACCGCTGTCCATTTCACGGCCTTCACTACAAGAACAACTGGCCTGGTTCTGGCCAATTTTCCTTTCCTTCCAAAACAGAAATACTTGAAACGTCTATGTTTCACATACCTTTTATTGAAGAATTTTCACAAATGGGCTATTTAACGCTGGGCAAGTAAAATAAAAACGGGCCAACAGGACAGATGCACCCTTATGGACAAGCGTACAGTATATCACGTTCAGTTGGTGTTCAGTAGTTTGTTCTTTTATCTGCTTTCACCACAGCTTTCTTGTAGCAAATAGTGCACACGGCTTCGTCTGCGTTGGCTGGCTCCCCTGTATCATCGGACCTGAGCAGAAATATTCGCGAACGGGGCAGGGGATGGCAGATGTATGACTTGTGTCTGAGTATATATATCGTCCCTTATACAGATGCTTAGCTGCATGATTAGAACATCACAGTTCCCATTACACTTTGTTTAAGGTTCTTTAAAAACAAATTTGACGATATTTTACAAACAGTTTCTAAAGTAGGATTTTCTAGTATCCAAGTCACTTGGGTGCCAAACGAATTCAGTTTTTTTTTATCAGGAGTTTATCCATCCACTCACTCGTCCGACTGTCTTGATCTTTGGATACTACTGAGATTATTTAAATATCAGCAGAACGTTTTGTCAAAAGCCAACGTTCCGTAAACAGTTTCATTCTTAAAGAGTGTTCATATTTCCTACGCTCACCATTGAGTCATCAGTCGTATGGAAGACCTTGAGTTCGAACCAGATGACCAGACTCAGCGGTAGACCGACTGTTGGACTCGTCTGCAGGTTGCCTGATGTGGTCATTTCACCTGCTAGTTCACTCTCTTCAACACCGGCCTGACCCTGATGATGCTGTGGCTCCGACAAGCCAGGTACCGGGTCCAGTACTTCCTGAACTGCTCGTCGCGAAAACCATAGATGACGGGGCTCAGGAAGCGGGGGATGATGTAGACGAGCAGGAAGAAGATGTAACGGATCTCCAGACTCCGGTGGGGGAAGAGGGAGATGAGAGCAGCCTGAAGGGAGGGAACCACAAAGGCAAGCATGCACAGCAGCAGCTGAAACAAAAGGGCAGGGGGTGTAGGAGAATGTCAGTAGTCATGTTGGTGGACAAACAGTAAACTTGTATGATTCTCAGACCTCTAAGGTCTTTCAGCTCGTACTACCGAGATGATTAAGAACAGAATAGATTTTCGTGTGTGCAAAACCTCGCAAACAACCTGTAAGTGATGCTTTTTGATTGAAACCAAACGAGTAGCATTGGGGTATCAAAGTTTTGATAGCTGAGCTTTCAGTCTACCCATCCCGAATCGTGCGCAGTTTGATTAAAAGGCCAGTGTTTTGTAATCCATTCAAGCTGAAAAACACCTGTGGAATTAGAAAAAAGGTAACGACTGGTCAGTTAATCACGCAGAAAAATAGATCAGTCGTCATTTACCAAGCTGAAATGAAAAACATTCTGTAGTTCCAGCGACTCGAATTTGATGATTTGCCGTTTTTATATCTTTGCATTTTGGACTAAACAAGACATCTGACACTTTGTAGACTTAACAGTTAATCAGCTAATTAGAAAAATTGATCATGAAAATAATTATGACCTAGGTCAGAGTCTATCTTGAAGTTGTGCCTGTACATTATCTATTAATTTTATATGTAAAAATGTATAAAAACAATGGCTTTATTTTGTTTAAAAAAAAAAAAAATTCCCCTGATGTTATTCTGAATTTTTTAACCCTTTGCTTTAGGACATTTTGACTTGTTATACGCGAATGCAACTAATTACATAAACGATGTCTGCACTCCTTTAAGGTGTGGTCCTGTTACCGTAGACGCTGGTTCAGTGGCCCACCGCTTTTCCTCCTGTGACACCCACCTGCACCCCATGAAGCAGCACGGTGTTCCTCGCCCTCTTCACTGATGCCAGGCTCGTTGAGGCAGCTCGTGCCGTCAGCATGATCTTGCAGTAGGTGTAGAGCAGCATCAGAGCCACAAAGGACAGGTAAGTCCCGTCGAACACGCAGTTCTTGTAGTAGATGGACCGGTCGCGAAAGAGAAGCGAGTGGTCGCAGAAAATGGTGGTGTGGAAGAAACTCGGGGGCTCCCTGACGACGGTGATGAGGAGGTCGGTGACGGGCGGGGCGGCGGTGAGGATGAGGATGACGCAGATCAGGAGGATGGTGCGGGGGACGGTGCACATCTGGCTGTAGTGCAAGGGGAAGCAGATGGAGATGTAGCGCTCCACGGCCATGCCGGCCAGGAGGAGAGGGGTGGAGCGGGTGGTGAGGACCGCTGTCATGATCTGAGGGGATGAGTGAACAGATGAGCGAGAAAAGATGAAGAGTTGACAAAAATGCACCTGGCTATCGCTTCTGAAACAGTCCCGGCTTTGTTCGTGAGAGCTGTACGTCTGTGTTCGGCAAGTCCTACAGATTTGTGCCGGTCGTCGCTGGGTCTAACAGAACCCAGCTGGTACTAGGCTGATGTCGAAGTGACTCACCAGAAGGCAGCAGACGGAGGCGTGGATCTTCCTGAAGATGTAGCTGACCACGTAGAGAGCTGTCACAAGGGTCAGCTGCAGGGCATCGTTGATCACCATGCAGATGAACATGATGTATCGGGGGTTCTCGTAGAAGAGGCTGGGGTCAGAGGTGGACACGTATGATTAGGCTGCAACTAACGGTTATTCTGATTATATTGTTCATTAGTTTCTTTATCAATCAGTGTGTTGTTTGGTGTGTAAAGAATTTTCACCAAGGGCACGTCTTTTGTCAATTTGCTATTGAATAAGATGGTCAACTGCAAATCTTCCTCACACTGAAGAAGGTGGAACAAGAGGTTCTTTGGTATCTTTGCTTGAAAATGTACTTAAACAATCACCTTCCCCGGTTGTTGCCAGATTATCTTCAGCGGCTGGACCGATCAATTAACCGACTTATCGTTTCAGCGTGGGATCACAGGACAGAGACCCTGAACAAAGTGGACTCGGGTTCAAGCAAATTACGGCATTTTACGTGATGGGGTCAAACGGGTCTGGCCCATGAGAAGTTTTTTTTTCCTACAGCCATGGAAAGATTGACGGAAGGATTTATTCACGTAAAGTAATAAACATATGGATTTATACACATTTTGCGTCTGCCGTCTCCATGCTCAGGATGAGTTAAGCATCACGTGACTGAACATACTACGGCCCAGAGTTACGCGTCAGTCGTTATGTGTGTCGGGAAACAACTGCGACGTGGGGCCAGAAATAAATGCAGAAACAGTGTGTACCTGTGTCTGAGGAAGGTGTGCACCATGCTGCTGTTGAGGACACTCAGGGCCAGCCACACCAGCACGGCCACCGTGTTCTTGGTCAGGGCATTGGAGAAGCTGTCTTTGGGCACAGCCACAGCGCCCCCTGTCAGCGAAAAGCTGGTATTACTCAACGGCAGGACCAGGGGGCTGTGGGAGGTGGCGTTGTGCATCACCGACGTGTCCTCCTCACGGTCTGAAGGAACACAGAGATGAAATCTGATGTTTTACAGAGAAATACCAACGGCCGCGTTCATGCATTGTTTCAGCGACGCATTTTATGAAATAGTTATTTGAACATATTAAATACCAAACAATTGTATGATTCACTACGAAGCACATTCACATGAGAGTGAATGGGTTGAATTTTTTTTTTGTATGGAACAGAGATGAGTACATGAAATGCATGAAAGGCTACATTGTCATATTATATAAGTGTACGTCATAGATATTAATGAGCATATAGACATCTTAACCTGTACTCACCTGCAACCACAGAAATCCCATTCACGCTTCTTCAGGGGCTTGTGGCTCACGGCGTTTTAAAATGCAGCTTTGAAATCTGCAGGAACATCGAAGGAAATGCATTCCTCAGGCGCAGAGAGAACTTTTAAAGCACAATTCAAAAACATTTCAGTCAGTGCGCTCTCTGATAATGTGAGACTGGCACGCAGACGAAACCCACACGGAAAATCTGGAGGCTGATTTTCTGCATTTTGTTAATACTTTGCAGAGAATTCTTTTAATTTGAAACAGGATATATTGAGAGTTAAACACACTGTGTGTTTAATTATTTTTTTAAATAAAGGTTTAACAAAACGTAAATATCTATGACACCTTAACATAGGGATGATGTGGAACAGATTAGTATGTGTAAGTAAACACTATAATACAACTCTTGTTACACAGCAAGTTTACAATATACATGTATACACATGCATTCTAGAAACTTACAGACTTACTTCATTCAGCTTCTCATAAATATTCACTCAGTGTGTAACGAAGACGTGTGTAGACCAGAAAAAAAAAGTTTCTTACCACAAAATATCTATATTATATCTATATTATATCTATATTATATCTATATTATTCGCTGTGTGGCCCCTTTAGATTCACACACATTCACAGATTCAGCACTTACACGTCCACGATACCAATATGTGTGTGTGACACAAAACCTTTTTTTAAAGAAGAAAGACGCACGCTGCCTTTTTAATAGTAACAACAAAACAAAAGTAGCAAACAGCAGTGATAGCAGAGACACTATTCACAGACAATAAACGGCTCTCGCTCTCCGGTCAGTCACTGACTGTCAGTGACCTCCTCCAGCAGCCTGGGCTCTCGTTTATAAGGATTTGCGTGGATGCGTGTGTGTGTGTGTGTGTGAGTATTGATCAGGTCGTCATGGGGACCGGGTGTCAGGGTCATGTTTTGGATCCTTGTAATGAGCATGAGGAGACTCTTGATCCCTGAGCTAGTGAGGAAGATGAGCAGGAGAAAACCACATGGAGCACGTGGTTTTAACAACTGTCAGTCTTGTTCGAGTTTCAGCTGAAATCCATCAAGTGAAAGCTGCATTTATGACTTAATCCGTTATCACACTGTGACGCTTACAGGAATCCAACGTTGCTGGTTTGTGGAGAGAGTCTTGATCTAGTGTCAAACGCGGCCGTGAGCTTGGGCTGCCACCGTCGACCGGCCGGGAAGGTGCGGGGAGACGCACAATGTTAACTCGTCACTCGTAAACGAAATCTCGTAAAGTATCTGAGCCAAACACGACAGTAACAGAAGCCATGGCTTCGGCTTGCATTAGGGTGAATGTTTTGCCACCTGCCAGTTAAGAGGTCTGACAGACAGTGTGAAAGACACTGACATGAGGAGAAGGAGGATTTGTCCAGCTGTGGACATCTGCTCCTGGTGCAGGCAAATATGTCAAAGTCCGGAAAGCCCTATTAGCCGGACAGCAACCGAATATTCAGCAGGCAAACTGTGACTCTCTGTTGTATCTGCGTTTATAATCAGGATTCATTTACTACTAATTTAAAGGTTTTCTTTTTTCTTTATTTTTGAATGGGGTGTTTTGTTAGTTTGTCTATTCCCTGCATGTGAGCAGTTGATTTTAAAGCCGACGGTGAAGCAGATTGATCTGCATGGTTAAAAAATACCATAGTGTCTCAGACTCTACCACCGACACGTTTCCCGGTGGATTGTGCACTTAACCTACTGTAAACGTGTCGGCTCCAAAACTAGAAAACGACGTGATGTTGTCCGGAAACTCCAAAGGTGAAAAGGAGCTGAAGCATCACCTCATGTGCTGATCGGTAGGTTGACCGATGCTTTTTGTTTTGGGGAAATACAGACATTAAAACTGTATTTAACTTTTCGAGGCAGAGCACCAGCTGAACCTTTAGTGCGGGAGAATCACACCTGTTTCCTGAATTGAAAATCCTATAATTGCCAGTATTGATTTAGTGACTCAAAGGCACGGTGTATAAACTACCACTGTAGGAAATGATGTGGTGTCTGCGCCACCAGGTGGTGTTTGTTTCTGTTTGTTTCAGAGATTTCTGTGTGTGTGTATGTGTGTGTGTGTGTGTAGCTCCCACAGCTCACAGTGGCTCCCTGTTCACCTGTGCAGTGACTGCACCTGATACCATGATCAAATTTCTACCATTCATCGTCTCAGATGAAAGACATTTGATGGTTTTCTGTGTTTAGACATCTTTTTTCTTTATTGTATCAGCAAGTACATACAGTATAAAATATTGTATTGTATTGTTGTTGTTGTTGTTGTTTTTACTTGCACTAGCCCGTCCGGCCATTTTCAGTACTTCTATTCTGACTTTCAACATATTTTCAATTCTTTTTAATTTTTCAAATTTGAATTAGAATGTTAAAAATTGAAGATCTGCTCCATCAGAGTGGATTTTTTCATTCAACCCCTCTTGCCGTGTAATCGGTTACATGTCGTCTCACTGCTGGGGGGCCACTTTCTGCAGTTTCTCCCTGCACCTGTTGCTCAGAAGGTACATCTTGAAGTACTTCCTGAACTTTCTGTCTCTGACGCCGTAGATGATCGGGCTCAGGAACCGGGGCAGGATGTAGATGATCAGGTAGTTTGCAAATCTGATTTCTAGGGTTCGGCCGGGGAAGATGAGATGCAGAACAAGCTCCACACTGGGGGAGATGTAGGAGAGCAGGCACATGGCCAGCTGGACACCGTGGAGCAGGATGGTGTTCCTGGCTCTCTGGGCTGACGTCTTCTCCGAGGAGATGGCCCTGGCTGTGAACAGGATTCTCAAGTAGGTGAAGATCAGAGTCAGAAACACGCAGGAGAAATAGATGATGTCAAAGGCTTGTCTTTTGTACGCGAGGATCGGGTCCTTGAACACTGTTTGTCGCAAGCAGAACACGGACTCCTGAAAGAAGCCCAGGGACTCGGTCGCCAGCGTCACAAATAGATCCGTGATATCCGGAACCACACATATGAACCAGATCAACCCGATGACCATGTAAGTTCTTCTCACCGTGCAGATTCGGGCGTGGCTGAAAGGTTCGCAAATGGCAATGTAGCGCTCTACGGCCATGCCCGCTAAGTTGACTGGGGTGTTTCTGGTGGTGAAGACGGCCACCAGGATGAAGAAGCAGCAGAAAGAGACGTTAATCTTGTAGAAGATGTAGCTGAGGACAAAGAGTGTGATGGTGACGGTCAGCTGGACGGCATCGTTTATCACCATGTGGATGAAGAGGATGTAACGGGGGTCTTCGTAAAAGGTCTGGAGGAAGAGGAAAGAAAGAGGAGGTCATGGTACAAGAGGAGAGGGGGGAAAGGGAAAGATGTTAGTGGAGCCCTGGAGGAAAGGGAGAAAAGTCTGGACGGCAACTCAGACCATCCTGACAATGAGTGATTCATTTTTATACCGTAATAATCGTTGATCCACACGTGGCGTTGATAAGGTTAAAGAAGGATCTTCAGCATCTTGTGAAGCGTGAATAACAAATGTGATGAACCGAACTCGGGTTTCAGCTAAAGATCCTTTTCATTAATATTTAATCTGCCCTTGATTTTCTTGATCAAACAATAATTGTTTGGTCTAAAAAAAAAAGGGGGGGGGAAACTGCTGATCGTAATTTTCAGGTGATATCCTCCGATTGTTCATTAGGTCTTTAACAGTTATTTGAAAGGCCTGAAAAATGTACAGATTAGTTGATAAATTGATTAGTCAATCAACAGAAAATTAATTGCCAACAATTTCAAGAATCGCTTAAAGGTTTATGTCAGGTATTAAGCACCAATGTTGACTTTCTGTGGTTCCAGCTTCTCAAATGTGAGGATTTGCTGCTGTCGTCTGTTTTCCACCTTTTTTACCTGGATACCTTTCAGCTCTGGACTGACGGTCAGAACAAGCGATCAGAAGATTGATCACTTCGGTTCTCTGGGAAGTTGCAGTGGGCATTTTTCACTCTTTTCAGACCTTTAATAGATCGATTGAATGATTGATTAATGAGGGGAAAAAAGATCCTGATTTCTATCCGTCTATTCTGTGTGTTTGTTGGTGCTGGTACCTGGTGTCTGAAAAAAGTGGCGACCAAGGTGCCATTGATGTAACTGAGGCTGAGCCAGACCAGAATCACAATCAGGTTCTTCACAAATGCTGTGGTGAAGGTGTCTCTGATGAATAGGAACTGTTCCACCACAGACGGAGCCAGAGAGAAGAAGGAAACAGAAAAGCCTCTGAAATATGTGGAATCATTATGGAGATGAATGAATGAATCCCATCACGTTGTTCCCGCCCCCCCCTTTTAGAAATTGAAGAAAAGTTTTGCAGAAATTAGAAAAATGCCAAGGTGTAACAATTGCTATGTCATGAGCACTAACAGGCATGAAAGTATTTGCCTCTGTCTTATGCTGGCACACACACACACACACACACACACACACACACACACACACACACACACACACACACACACACACACACACACACACACACACACACACACACACACACAAAACACGGCATAAACAATGTTGAAATAAAAGCTAAAAGTCAATATAATCTCCCTCATCATATCTGCGTTAATATGAATAACCTGTCGGTTTTATCCTTTGTGTAAAACGTAGAGTTCATATCAAAGTAAAGAACAATTTCTTTCGCCTTTTCTCGACCATTCAAGACCGTTTACCAGCTAACGTTAGAGTTTGAGCTTTGAAATGGTAAAATAACATTTACCGCAGGTTTATTTTCCAGCAAACACCTTTATCGGTTAGCACATAACTGTGAATCAGGAGGCAGAACATACGCACGATGGTAATCTGGGCATGGACACAAAGTGAGTTCTGCTTGAGGCTCGATATCAGGAGGCACCAGACCAGGCCATAATTTGGTCACGATGTGAGGTCAGTGCTTCGTGTGAAGGGGCTTCAGTTAGACACAGAGTCAGTGTTAGAGCCATAAAGGTTAGAGAGTGATGTTTCTCTCAGAGTTGATCAAACATCAAATTACGTTTTCGTTTTAGAAAATCATGGTGACACATTTAACTGTACTAAATTTTCTTGCGTTAGTCTAGAAGAACTAAATGGCGCAAGACTTTTATTTGCAATGATGAAGTTTACACTGAAATCGAAACACAACAGCGCAAGCAAGTCAAAAACAGTTTCATCGATATGAGGAGTCATTGCAAAACATGCAGCACTAAGATTTCCCCGAACCTGATGAGGAAAAGTCACGTTGCCTCCTGGACCCACTGGTGAGCTCATGTTTTACTGAGACCTGACAGAGAGAGAGTGTTAAGTACAGGAAACACCCTAAAACTGCTTACTATAATCCGTCTGAGAAATCTGTTTACAATCAATCAAAGTATTGTTAAGCTCAGTTAAAACAGGATCTTTATGCTGCATGTACACTAGTTTGAGCACATATTAGAAAACTCAAAAACACAAAAAATATACCTTTTTGCTTCACTTTGTTTAAGAGAAAATCTCACCCTTAAGAAAACTAAAGATTTTCCGCTGAAATGTTGTGGAGAAATGCAATGATCCACTTCTACTGCCTCATTGCTGTAAACCTGAGATTTAATTTTTATTATTCAGGCTGTTTGGAAATCTGGCTCTGAAGTTCCCTTTGCGTATTCAAAATATATCGAAACATTTCCTGAATATTTTTGCTCAGGTGTAGCAGAAAACAAAAGTCGAATCCCTGCTCAACTGAAACGTCCTGACATGCAGCGTTCTGCCGTTATTCCCTTTTCACCTTCTGCCGGATTTTCTTTTCCTCTCCCTCACTACCCGTCCGACATGAGCAACCACTCATACATAACGTTAAAACGTGCACTGGTGTTAATTATTTCATCAACGGTGCGTAAAGGAGTTCAAATTCCAGTAGTACCTACTAATGCTGCATGTGCATGTTCAAATTTGAAACATTTGAATGCAGAGAAGCCTTGATTTAAAATGTATTGGACAGAGTACCTGCCAACACATGGACAAACTCACGCCGTGATGTTGCTCGGCAAAGAGTTGCATTTTAAAGAGGTTGGCCCGGAGCTGCCTCACCCCCGTCTCTGCCCCGATCCACCTACCTGAGTCCAGGTTGGACGCTCAATGCAGACAGCTTGACAGACGAACCTTTATAAACACCCTGAAACAGGACCTAATTGATTTCCTTCCCCTCGTCCTCCTCAGGATTTGTCAGAGAAAAGAAAAACATGATGATGATGACGATAATAGTTGGTGGTGGCTGTAATGAGGACAGTGAGGAAAACGCCCTGTGTGTTTTTCTTTTTTTTTTTTCTCTTCCCACTTTCGCACCATGGATTTGAACCGTGCCGTAGCTTCCTCTGGTGTAGCTGTTGTCTTTGCATCAGGGCAGTTTTCCTCACGTGTTCAGAAATATGTGGCTGCAGCTAACAGCTATTTTCCTTGTGGATTAATCTGAGTCGTGCAGCACTAATTGGAATTCATCCTCCGTGGACCGTGAATGTGTGATGAAATTTCCCGACTCTCCATCCAGTAGCTGTTGACGTGCCTTTTTTTTTGGGGTTTTTTTACATATGAGCTATGCTTCTCTATAACGTATTGTTTTATTAAGAGAGCGCTGTACATTAATAACTGGTATAAGGTTTTGACTAAGTGTCATTAAATTGCAATGAATCAGCCTCTTCTTAGCAAAGTTGCTGCTCTGATGGTTTTACAACTTACACAATATTTTTGAAAAAAACGTATCTCATATCTTAGAATTTTTAAAAAATCAGTGAACGTTTGAGATGAAACCTGAAAAATGACAAAAACATTCCCTTAAATTCTGAGGCATAGTAATAATGGGGATTTATTTGTAGTACTCACAGCATCCTTATAAGTTAAACGCTATCGCCGCTTCAACATAAACAAAAGTAAAAAGAGTAAAACAAGTAAAAACAAAACCAAACACAAATGATGATGTTACACACTATTGTGGAGAGAGAGAGGATTTGTTTGGTTTGCAGATAACAGGCAGTTGGTGTTTGTCAGAATGTGGCTGGACACTGAGAAAACTGTGGCTGCGGTTTCGCAGTGGGCATTATGTCGCCGTTTTCTGGGTGGCTGCTCGTGCCCACTTTACACAGCAGGTACCTTCTCACATATCTCCTGAAAGTCGGGTCTCGCAGTCCGTAGACAATGGGACTAACGAGCCGCGGCAGGATCTGGACAATGACATAGGTGGCAAAGCGTATGGCCAAGTGCTGTTTGGGCATCACGTAGAGGAGACCTTGTTCGAACATGGGTCTCACGTAGGTAAGCATGCACAACAGCAGCTGAAAACCATGGAGGAGAATAGTGTTCCTGGCTTTTTTAAAGTCCGCTGTTGCTCCCTTGGCTGCAAACAGAATCCTGAAGTAAGTGTAAAAGAGCGTGAGCCAAACCAAGGCGAGGCAGACGATGTGCGACGCGTCCCTCTTCTTCAGGCTGTAGGCGCTCCTGAACACGTAGTCCCTGGCACATAACACCCGGGAATGAAAGAACTGCAGGGGCTCTGTGGCCAGGAGGATGAAGAGGTCTGGTAGGATGGAAAGTGCGCCCACCACCCAGATCAAGCCGATCAGGACGTAGGTTTTCTTGACGGTACAGATCTGGCGGTGACGGAGGGAGACGCAGACGGCGATGTAGCACTCGACTGCCATGCCGGCCAGGTTTAGCGGGGTGTTGAGGGTGGTGGTGACGGTGAAGATCAGCAGGATGAGGCAGAAGGGCACGTTGATTCTATGCAGGGCGTAGCTGATGACGTGGAGAAGGGTGGACAGCGCCAGCTGCATCATGTCATTTATCACCAGGTGGATGAACAGAATGTAGCGAGGGCTGGAACTGAAGATCTTTAGGACAAAGGAAGCGCGGAGGAGGGAGTCAAACAGACAGACAATGCACGACATGACATCTTAAAGCGATCTCTGCAGTTCGGATATAACTGGCTCACCACAAGTCACAGTAACGAACTTTGTAACTTCAGAATATTTGAATTACTTTCCAATGACAACGTCAGATTAACCCCAAACCTATGACCAACAGAAGAAAGATTCTCTTCCTGTCAGCGGTGGAATTTTTCTGTACATAACGGCACATTTTGAAAGACAAGAAAATCGCAGATGGGTTTTTACTGAATACGACTGAACGATGCACAAAAACGGAAAATGAACTAATGAACAGCAGAAGCAGTGAGCCAGATCACATGCATGTTATCTGATGGTGCCAGTACACGAGGTTTCGTCATGAAGAAGCACTTTGTGCTACTTTAAAAAAAAATTTTTTTTTAACAGGAATCCTTTGCTTCAGGTTGATGATAAAATTCAGATTTTTTTTTATAGCATGCTGTTATCTTGGATATTTAAGCGGTGCATCATTTACCCACGTCTAACTTATCTCATTCCTTTTTTTTTTTTTGAAAACTGATTTGTTAAAGCTTTTGTTATGTGTATATTCAAAATTCGACACCTGTTTCCCTGAAGCAGAGTGGGAAAAAGGAGAAATTTTAATTTTAACATGTTTGAATGTCCCGCTTCTGCTCACTCCTAAGTCCCATTTTGCACTTGCCCGTGCTGTATATGAAAAACGATGCTAGACTTCAGACCTGGTGCTTTCTGAAGGTGTGGACCAGAGTACCATTGATGTAGTTGATGCAGAAGCAGAGGGCCGTGACAATCAGGTTCTTGACGACAGCTGCGGTGAAGGTGCTCCGCTTGCTCCCAGGTGCAGTAAGAGCGCCATTGATGGATGAAAAATTCATGTCTGACATGGCCGAATCCTCCCGGTCTGAAATAGGCAGAGATAATATTGTAGGTCACGGTGTCTTCACCAAAGTGTGAGGTTTAAAAAGACTTTTTTGACAAAGTCTGGAAAAGATTCAAAAATAAGGGAAACTTATTTTAAAACCTGACAATTGCAAATGCTCCATGATTTGAAATAATCTGTAGAATAAAATGTCCTTTTCTAAATCTAATATTGGTTTAAAACATAATTCCCTGCCTCTTTGAGGAGTGTGTCCTGGCCATGTCTCAAACTGAATCAGCTATTTCAGAGCAGATGGTAAATCTAGACCCGGTGTTGGCTTTGTTCTGAGGCAATAGCTGAGCACAATGTCCTCGGAGGAACCACGACTACCGCACGAGGACAACTGGCCCATTTCATAGAAAATACCCCCCACTACTTCACTACGAGAGAAACAGCAATTCAGCAAGATCTGTCAGTAATGAATCCAGATCACAGAGAAAACAAACGATTACATCACACTCATGACATGCAGCAATATAATCTGATGATACACACAGTGCGGCAGTGGGTTGCGGTCCATGCGGTGTCAGTTGAATGCAGTAACAGCAGTAAGCATAGGAAGACTGTTCGTACCCAGCTGGACGTCACATAACACCGATCTGTTGTGGGTGTTGATGCGAGGAGTTCATATAGGTTTGATAGGTGACATTTGGGATTGTTGTTGTTGTGTAGGTGTGTTCATGTTGGCATGTGTGTATGTTAAAGGAGCAGTTTCACATGTTGGGATATATGCTCATTTGTATTCGTTGCAAGACTGACACGAGTATTGACATCAGCTTAAAACTTGGGCCTTATTGTGAGGCTGAAATCCTTATTTTTGTGATGACATTTTATCAAGTGATGATGTGAAAACTGCGACAGTGCGTCGCTCGTAGCGACGGACCCAGCTATGCGGGTTTATGGAGCTTTACAGTGAGTTTCAGCTCATTGTTTATCCGCCCGGACCACAGCTGTACTGCTCTCGGTTTCTGTCGCAGCAGCAGGCAGCTGTTTTCAGAGAAACGGCTGTAAAAAGCCGCTGTCCACTACCTGCTCAGCAGCAAACAGCAGACAGACACAGTCAGAGACCAGCCGGTGAACATAGTGGAGCGTTTAGCAGCTGAAGAGCCAGATGTTTCCCTCAAGAGCTGGTGGAGACCAAAACCAGAGCAAAAAAAAGAGGGAATCTGGTGCATTTATCTCCAATCTCCACAAGCGTCAGGCGGGTGGACAAATTAATTTCCTTCTTTACATTTTTGTTTTTCTGCACAGATTAAACAATTAATTACACTGAATACCTTCTTTAAACCCGGGCTGTAAAGAGGGATGGATACTGAGAAGTGGTCTTAAAGCTGCATTAATCTTTTTTTTTTTTTCTTGTAGGCAATTTAGGGCAGCGGACAGGGAGCAACTTCAGCGTTCATTTGGAGTCACGTAAACTGGTGAATGTAAGTCCAATATTCACTCTTCCTCTGACTCGAATTCTGTGTACTGTTAAGCGGTGGGCAGGTAACGTACAGTGTGTTAATCAGAGCTTTTCTGTTGCCAGCTGTAGGAATAAATGTTAATCAGAGACTCCAGGAGCTGGAATTAGATCCGTCTCGGTTCTTCAACACAAAGCAAAGGAAGCCCAAGTGAGGGTTCATGTTACGCACCCGTTTGGTTAGGAGGGAAGTAATAGCAGGGGATTTGCACATGAGTGAACATGAACAGTAGATTTCAAGGCCTGGCCAGTTCCACAAAACCGCATTCAAAGTCATATTTTTTCTCCATTCAGGAAATGGCTCATAGCTTCAGTAGAAAGCGTCACTCATTTCCTAAGGTTAAAATTTTTTCTAATAGTAGTTTGAAAGTTTGAAGCAGTAAATCTTGCGGGTAAATTTCTGATGCTACCACGTTAATAGTTTCGTTTGGTCCCTTCTGAAACTGACTCCTGTAATTAGGCCGCGCTCATATAACATACGGCTCACAGTGGTTAATGATGACCGGCGAAAAAAGCGATTGCATTGAATTGATTAATTCAGTGAAACATATTTACAAAGTGCCCCCGATATGGCCCACCTGTAACTTGAACTGTGTCAGGTGTAGAGACCTTGAGAGTTTGCTGCACACAGTAGACTTATGCACTGACTGAAGGGAACAGGTCTAAGCACAATAGCGCTGCATGGGTCGACCGCAGCTCTTGTGCGCTGGAGGTTTCCAGTCTGACTTCAAGCCTGTTCCAAACAATTCAGTCATATACAACCACACTAACTGCAGCTCTCCAGCAAAGTGCAAGTGTATTTCAGGCTCCGGCGTGAGACTGTTTTGATGTGCAGGTGTTCCTTTTATTATGTCTCTGTTGTACATTTCACTCTGTTCAAATTACCTGTCCTTGCAGAGCCACTTTGACACTGTATATTTTTTATATGAGACGATCTGTGTGTCAGTTTGGGAAATTATCAGCTCTGGTGTAATGAGAACAGGAGAGAATGTGCTTGTTGAGGCCAGATGGAGTGTGAACAGCAGGAAAAATTCTGTGGATTAATGATCTTTTTCAGCTCCTGATGCTTGTGAATTGGCAGCACACCGTATCTGTTTCATTGTTGGTGGGGTCGCATTGTGCTGGGGTCTGTTCGGATCAGGCCTGACGGGGTCCTCTGAAAATTATTTAACGGACGTCAGTTTGGGGAAGGTTTTCCATGTGAACGGTCCGGATCAGGTCCAAAATCTCTGATCACTGTAGACAACTGAAGTAGGAGACATCTTGTGTACAGCTGTTAAACTTTTGAAACAAAAACAAATATTTGCATAATTCTAGATTCTCGGAGAATGAGGCGACATAATTTTAAGTCATTCAGCTTTTATTGTGGAAAGGCCATATCAGACGCACAGTATTTTTCCAAGGAGAGAATTTTAATATGTTACATCATCTCTTGAGGGGATCTCAGTAGCAAGAAGAACAACCAGTAAAAATTAATTCCTTCTTTATTTGTTTAAAGAGCAAAAACAGAAGGAAGACTGTAAAGCGCTTATACAAGGGAGCTGCACACACACACAAAACCACGGCAGTCCCTGTCTTGACGTCTCTGCTACTATTTAATGTATTTTGTTTTGTTTTTTTTTCCTTTTAATGTGAAACTGTTTAAGCATAGCAGGAGCAACCCAAACAGGACTTTATAATGGCCCCTTTGGAAGCTTTTGTGGACGAATGTTAGCACTTGTACAGAGCAGATATCTTTTCAGGTACTTCCTGAAAGTCTTGTCTCGTAGCCCATAAACAACCGGACTGATGAGTCGAGGCAGAACCTGAACAACTATTGAGATGAGGAAGCGAATGGCCAGTACCCCTTTTGGGAACAAGTATGTCAAACCTTCTAACATTCGATGGAACACATAGGTGAGCATACACAGCAGCAGCTGGAAGCCGTGGAGGAGGACAGTGTTTCTGGCTTTCTTGGTGTCTGTAGCAGCTGTAGCTGCTTGTGCAGAGACCAGGATCCTGAAGTATGCATAGAAAAGCGTGAGCCAAACTATGACCAAAAACACTGTGTTGGATATATCTCTCTTCTCCGTGAGATAGGGTTTTCTGAAAACGTTTTCCCTAAGGCAGAAAACTCTGGAATGAAAGAATTCCATGGATTCTGTGGCCAAGGCGACAAATACATCGGGTAGGATTGAAAGCGTGCTCAGCATCCATATCACGCCGATCACCACGTACGTTCTCTTGGCTGTGCAGATCTGGGTGTGGCGGAGGGGGAAGCATATGGCGACGTAACACTCTACTGCCATGACAGCCAGCGTTAGAGGATTGTTTAGATTCGCAAATATAGCGATCGTTAGCAGAACAATGCAAAAGGAGACATTGAGAGTGAACACGATGTAACTCAGGACTTGGATGAGGGTGAACAGGGTCAGCAGGATTATATCGTTGATTACCAGATGGATGTAGAGGATGTAGCGAGGGTTCATGTTGAAAACCTGCAGCCAAGGACAGAATTGATTTAGGAAATAAGAGAAAAAGAACAGAAACAGCGCCATTGGTTTTATGAGAATCTATCGTATTACACTGTGCGGTGCTTATTGCTAAAGGGATGAAATGAATTTACACTTGTTACCCTCGTGCACACATGGGAATTGATTTCTAGACGCAGACAAGACTCAGACCTGATGTTTTTTGAACGTGTGCACCAGGGTACAGTTGACGTAGTTGATGGAGATGCACAGAACCACAGTGATCACATTCTTGACTATGGCTGTTTGTAAGGTGTCCCGATAGACGGGCATTGTGAAATTTCTGTCAGCGTCCGAAAGGCTCATGCGTCCACCGTCCGGGTCCTCGTAACGCTGTTTTAACCGGAGACAACTGTAGGTCACATTAGGAAAGAGGTGAGAGAATAGTGTTCGATTGATCAGCAGGTCAGGTCCTTTGCCAAAAAAAAAAAAACAGTAAATCAGTAAAAAATCAGTAATGTTCTCAATGATACATCATTTCTGTATGCTTCGTGTTCCTGTTACAGAGCTGAGTGTTTTTCATACTACTTGCAGATTAGTGGGTTTTTAAACATGACCACTCATGGCCCTGAAATAAATAAATCTTATCTCAAGTAAATAGAAATTAAAGTAAAACGCTCATTAGCCAAGCCTAAGACTTTTCAGTAATGCACTCAGAATCTGCTAAATAAATAAAGCAATTGAGTAAATAATGTCATTAATGATGCTGAATTCCATGTAGCTGCTTCAGTTTCAGGGTCCTGATGTTGCCCGTGCTGTCATCGTTTACTGGGACGCTTAGAGGTTTGCTGTGAGGAAGGCCTATGTCACAAACTTTAATGGCAGTCACACCTTATATAAATCCATGAAACAGGCATTTTTCAAGTTAAGCATTTTTGACTTGTCATGGCAGCAAAACAAGTGCTGCGAATAACGTTAATGAAGGCTCTGTTGCCCCGAGTGTCCCAGTGAGCTATCCCAGTGAGCCAGCATGCACAAAACCAGCACCCTGAAACAAGACAGCCAGCGGTTTTCCCGCTGTTACATGTAAACGTTTGCTGTTATGGTGAAACACCAAAAAAAAAAAAAAATACAAAAAACCCCCCCGGTTGAGTTTGAATAAGTGTGAGTACGCAATTTAATACCGGTGAAACTAACGAGGTTCAAACCATGTTAATGAGGAACATTATAACATTAGAATTTTTAATATCATTTCATTTATAGAGTCAAGAACGTCTGTATAAAAGTTCACCGTACAGAATGAGCCACATATACACACACACAATAATAGTCAAACAAAAATGGCCATTAATCAATATATTGTCTCTTTATACACATAGAAAGAATTGGTACCCACCGTGGTGATGTTGAGGTATGGCAATCATACACACAGTAGGTCTGATCTCTTTGAAATTACTTCATATATAGAAGTTAACGCAGATGTCATGGGATTCAAGAACAGTCATGGGTCTAAGGTGTGTGTGTATGTACTTGCATTACTCATGCTCTTGCGGGGACATAAATCTGTTTACACAGTCACACAGTCGCTGTGGGGACTCAGCTTCCTTACTGGGGCAAAAAGCAAGTCCCCGTGACGTGGATCACTGAATTTTAGGGTGAAGGTCAGGGAAAGGTTTGATTTAGGTCAAAACATCTTTAATTGGGATGCACAACATAACCGTAAAAGGGGAACAAAAGGTAGTTTAAAATAGTGGTAGGCTCCAAACATTACTTGTATTTCATTCAGTTTATTGGAAAATCATTACTGTATCATATACTGTATGTGTACTGTATAATACACACAATGTATTTGTTCTCAGTGCCATTTGACTAAAGTGCACCGCATCTGTGTAGTCGCTTATCTAGTACAGGAACATGAATTTCACAGGGGTCCGTGGCTTGACGCATGCTCCCACTGTACGCAGCAGATACCTTTTCAAGTGCTTGCAAAACGTCTTGTCTCGTAGCCCGTACACGATAGGACTGATGAACCTAGGGAGGATCTGGATGATGATATAACAAACAAAGACCACATGTACATAATGTTTAGGGAACCAGTACGACAGAGCCTTTATTAACACATGGCCGACATAGGTTAGCATACACAACAGCAGCTGAAAGCCGTGAAGCAGGATTGTGTTCCTGGCCTTCTTTGCGCCTCCGTCTCCCGATTTAGCCTCTTTAGCTCCTCTGGCAGCAAAGAAGATCTTGAAGTAAGTGTAAAAGAGCGTGAGCCAAACACCAATGAAGTAAACTATGTAGGAAACGTCCCTCTTCTTTAAACTTACAGGGTGTCGGAAGAGGTTGTCCCTCTCACAAAAAATGGCAGAGTAAAACAAATGCACCGGCTCTGTTGCCAGGACAATAAACACATCTGGCAGGGTCGAGACTGCGCTCAAGGCCCAAATCCAGCCAATCAGAATATATGTTCTTTTGATGGTGCAGAACTCGGCGTGCCGCAGTGGTAAGCAAATAGCGATGTAGCACTCCATGGCCATGACAGCCAAATTTAATGGAGTGTTGAGGGTGGTGAAGACCGCAAAGGTAATGATGAGACAACAGAGGGAAGTGTTGATTTTGTAGAAGACATAGCTAAAGACGAACAGGCTGATAGTCGTAGTGAGCTGGATCATGTCATTCAAGACCAGGTGGATGAACAGGATGTAGCGAGGGCTCACATAAAATATCTGAAAGGGAGGAGAGGAAAGGAATCGGTCAATTAAAGCATCTGGCGTTTGTTACTCTAAGCCGTCCGTGTCTGTCTGCTACTAACAGTGATCACCGATAATTGATGATATTGATCACGATAATAACCACAGTGACAGTTCTGATCATGATAACGAACACAGTAGGACAGGATTCTGACCTGGTGTTTCCTGAAGACGTGAATCAGTGTGCCATTGATATAGTTGATGGTAAAGCCAAGAGCCAGAATGATCACATTTTTGGTCACAGCTGTGCTTGAAGAGTCTCGGTAACTCAGACCCCCCGACGCATTGTAATGGTAAGATGAAGAATTCATGAAGACGATTTTAGGATCCTGAAAGCCTCTGCTACGGAGCAAGATTTAAAAATATTTTAATGTTCTGTTCAGATTTGTACTGCAGATTGAAACTTGTGTATGTTCTTCTCTGAATCGAACATTTTCTTATTTTCACAGCTTTCTCACAGTTGCAGGGAACCCTTGCTCCACTATTCAAGGAATTATGCACAGAGAATAAAGTCAATTTAAAACCAGTCAACTCATCTTTACTTTTCATAGTGAAAGTGCTCAGCTTTAAATGTATCCATTCAAAATCATAACCATATTTGAACGGGTCTTAAATGTTCCCCAAAACCGACAAAATTCTTTACTTTAATACCAGCAGTCATGCTGCAAAAGTTTTTTTTTTTTTTTTTTTTTAAATATAAGAAATAAAGCAATCTTAGACTTTTTTTCCTTTCAGATGAAAAGTTTGACTCTTGTTGAAACACGTGGTCTTTACCGATCCAGCCTGGATGTTGGATTGTATGAGAGAGATGCTCAATTTAGGAGATTAGTAAAGAAAGGTTCAAAAAGGATTTCAGTGCTGTAAACAACATATTCATAAAATACTGAACTGATACAGTGAGCATACAGATAGCATCAAAAACGTTCCTACCTCATATAGTGCACTTCAGTTTCCACTCTCACCAGACATGAAATGAGCCTGAAATCAGTTTAATGGCTTTATATTAAACCTGGTGACGCACGAGTCCTGCAGTCATCAGAGATGATGTCATTGCAATATCCAGATGTGTATGCGTGAGCGTGGCTTGTTGACGCTCAGCCAAACAAATATAATGAACAAAACCTCCCTCTGATTATTACCTACATATTTGTGCATACACTAGTATTCAACTTCCCCGTCCTCGTAAACACATTTCCCTGTTATAAACCTGTATACAGGTCTAACCCAAACCCTCACTACCAGATGCTTTAACTCAGAAAAGCTGAAATACTTAAATAAACAATTTTGGGCGCAGGCAGAAACCTTAAGATTGCTCACTAAATTCATCTGCACCCAATGTTCAAACACGACATCCGCCCGATATCTTCATTCATGTCTAATAACTTTAAAAGGTGAGTTTGTGGCTGAGCAAAAGGTACTGTGGATAAATCGGTCACCTGTTCTGCTTTGAATAAACGCTCTGCTACTTACAACTGGGGATCCGCCAACAGAGATGTGGAAGAATACAAGGCAACGTCCTGCTGGATGAGATGCGTGAGAAGCTAAGCAAAGGCTACAAGGACAGAGAGGAGTCTTGGTTACAACAGCACAACTCCAGTGGTCTGTGGCAGGGATTAAAAACCATCACATAGTACAAAGGCAGACCCCCACCACAGAGAGTGCAGACGCATCTCTGGCAGAAGATCCGAGCTTATTCTAGCTTGTCTGCTGGTGCGACAGGAATGCACAGCAGGGCATGTTCATAAGGCCTTCGCCGAACTTCTCGCTCATGTGCTCACCATGGTACTCGACCTCTCACTGGGGCAGGCTGTGGCACATGCCTCAAGAGTTCCACGGTTGTCCCTGTACCCAAGAACACTTCGTCAGCCTGCCGAAACGACCGCCACCCTGTAGCCCCCACCTGGCTGGTCATGAAGGGGTTTGAGAGGCTGATAAAGGACCGCATCGGCTTTTCTCAACCTAGCACCCTAGACCCACCGCGACTGACCCCCGTCTGTGCTCTCATGACTGTGTGGTCAGGAGCAGCTCGTTCATCAAGTTTGCTGATGACACAGTCTTGACTGGCTGGACCAACTACATTGATGAGAGGACCTACCCACAAGAACTGGGCGACCTGTTCTTTTTGTGCGAGGACATTGAGGGTTTTAGGGGGAAGCGGCAGACGACGTAAACACCCCTGAGACTCAACACTTACGGAGAACGTGAGCACCAATAGGTACCTGACAGTCTGCAAGTTGACCTGGATGTAGATCCCTGAGCACTCGGCCATAATGGCTGTTACAGGTGGCTGCTTTCTGTGTTTACTTTTGGTTGTACTCACAAACAAGCATTTGAAATGAATACATGTAAAAAAAATCATGTATTCATTTGGAAAGCTGTGCAGGGTTTGCGCAGCTTTCCCCAATGCACATTGTTTTGCACGAGTTCTCATTTTCTCAAATCTCTACAACCGAGGTAGGGATGCAAAATTTGCACGGCACATTGAGTCACAACGGCCTCATTAATGGAAAATGCGTCATGTAGAAAAATACCATAATGAGATTTAGCGTCTTGCTGAGGACCTTCTACTCTGGTGCTGTGGAGAGCTTCCTAACAGGGGGCGTCACCTGCTCTGCTGGGGATCGTAGAGCCCTACAGCGAGTGGTGCACTTGGCCGAGCATGCAGGTGAAATATTAGACTTGCATGTGGTAATGAAATGAGGTCTTATTAGTAAATTAAACACACGTGAAAAATAAAACACTTCCTTTTAAATAAACAATTGTATCTTTTTAATTCAAACATAAATTGAATTAATCCACGTTAACTAAAAGAGATTTACTTCTTAGACATTATGATGATAAAATATTTCCATTGCAAAGCAAACATAGTAGCCAGGAATTGGAAAATGAGGGTAATATAAAAGTTGTTTTTGTCTTCATTCAGATTTAAAACTTAATAAGGGAACCCCAAGTAAAAAATTAATAAATAAAACTGATAATGTCAGATTTCTCCAGTTCGGTACTAAAGCTATGGCAGAGGAACGTATTCAAAAATCAAATTTACTATTATTTATACTTGAGCTCCAGTATTTATTATACTGGACCTCTGATCAATGCATTACATATGACAGGTTTTCACTAGTATCACCTTAACAACCCACAACAGTCGCACACTGATCTGACATGTACTCATCTGTTATCGTCCCATCAGGCTCACGTGAAGCTGCAACAACAGCTGTTGACAGTTTCATCAGACACTTAATACTGCGCAGTGATGATCCATTGTTTTTCTATTCACAGTGCTTTGAATGGAGTTCTAGAGTTGACAGTCTGCAAATTCTCTCCCTCATTATGTGACGCAACCCCGTTTACAAATCAGGTGGGCAATCTAAAGCTTGTGTTCTGAAGCCGGAGCTTATCTTTGCTAATTAAGTGGGTTTTTTTGTTTGTTTTTTTGGGGGGGTGGGTCGTCTTGTTTCATACATTTTAAAATCAAGACAAAACAAAAGTCTGACCTTCACTTATCAACAACATGCGGTTATAGAAACATTGATTCATGAGATTGTCGTTGTTGTCTTTGGACGGTTGTTTGATCGACACAGATACCTTTTGAAGAACTTCCTAAAGGTCTTGTCTCGTAGCCCGTAGACAATAGGACTAACAAAGCGAGGGAGGATTTGGTTTATAGTAAAAATAGCAAATTTTATGAATCTATCATCTCCTGGGAACAACTTTGTGAGCAATTGATGTAACATAGGTTGCACATAGACCATCATACACAGCAGCACCTGAAAACCATGAAGGAGGATAGTGTTTCTTGCTTTTTTGGCCTCTGCATGTGCAGCTTTGGCCACTAACAAAATTCTAAAGTAAGTGTAGAACAGACTGAGCCAAACCACTACCAGGAACAGTATGTGGGATGCATCCCTCTTCTTTAGACTGTAGGTGCTCCTAAACACAGCATCCCTATAGCAGTACACTCTTGAATGTAAGAACTGCAGAGGTTCAGTGGCCAAGAGCATGAAGACATCTGGCAGGACAGAAAGTGAACTCGTTGCCCAGATTATGCCAATCACAAGATATGTTCTTCTGGCTGTACATATGTAGTTATAGCGGAGGGGAATGCAGACAGCGACGTAGCACTCTGCTGCCATGAAAGCTAGGTTCAGAGGGGTGTTTTGTGTGGTGAGAATAGCCGGCAAGATGAGGAGTATGCAGACGGGGACGTAGACGGTGTTGAAGGCGTAGGAGAAGATGAAGAGAGAAATGCTGGTTGTCAGCTGGATCATGTCGTTGAACACCAAGTGGATGAATAGGATGTAGCGAGGGTTGGCCTTGAAGAACTGTATTGAACAGCAGAATCAGGAATCTGTTAGATTACAGTATATTACACATCTCTACCTGCGTACAAATAGTTTGAAAGTGTGTCATTACACCTGCCCCAATATTTCTAACATTCTAGTATTTCCCTCTTTTTTGTTCATTGACTACCATCAGTATTTATTTTATACCGCCGAATGTGTGTCAATTATATTTATCTTAAACCACCGTGATAGTACCATTAAATTTAGAGCAGCTTCCAAACTCAACTTTTAAAGCAGGTTACAGGTGCTGGAAAATTAAATCTTGATGCTAAAACGACTTGATAATTGTAATAGCATTTTGAATTCCAACATGGTTACAAACCTTTTTAAACCAGCAGTTTTGGATGAGGAGGTATGAAAAGAGAGAAGAAAAGGAAAAGAAGGGAAGGGAGAGGTGGTTTCATCCTCATCCTCATTGTACACTAATATTCTTTTCAGTACTTGATCAACTAATTAACTTTTTCTTTTGTAGCAATACTATTTTACTCACATGATGCTTGTTGAAGGTGTGGACCATTGTAGCATTGATGTAGTTGATGGTGATGCCGAGGACAACAACGGCCACATTCTTGCCAACAGCCATGTTAAATGTGTCCCAGTAATTCACAGCCGTTGTTATGTTACTGTCCCCAGGTGTGAAATTCATGTCAGCAGCCGATTAACTTGAGAGAGAAAAGACAGACAACATATGATAATAAAATACAGCAAAATACCATTTCGAAACAAACATCCTCTCAACTGTGCATACTTGGATATTGAGACTTCATTTGAATGAATTTAGAAGGAGTCAAGTGAAGCGAACAGTTCAATACAGACCTCAGATAATGGATCCTGATCTGGTGATTAATCTGCCGTGACAACATTGTTCTATTGTAAGCAAAGGTTTTTTATACAGCAAGTAAAAAGTGAGTGTGTGTGCGCACACTTCAGACTTTTAAACACACCCACACAGTGTGTGTATGTGTCTGTGTGACACAGGTGTGTGTTTTTAAGATGTGTATACATCAAAATGATAAATTAGCTTCTTAAACAGCAAGCAAAGACAAAGAATAAAAATACAGCAATGAGGAATTGAAAAAAATCTTTATTATTTCATACTTGAACAAAAAGTCTGATACGCCCTCTTTTTTTAGCTCTGGTTTTGGTCTCGACCAGGTCCTGAGGGAAACATCTGGGTCCTTAGCTGCTAAATGCTCCACTATGTCCACTGGCTGGTCTCTGACTGTGTCCGTGTGCTGTTTGCTGCTGAGCAGGTAGTGGACAGTGGCTTTTTACAACCGTTTCTCTGAAAACAGCTGCCTGCTGCTGAAAACGACGCAATGAGGGCAGGCTGAGGGAACCAGAACAGTAAAGTTGGATCAAAACAGTAAAGCTGCTCATTTTTAAGCTTAAACAATGTGTTTAAACTCACTATAAAGTATTCAGGTGATAATGTTCTTGAATTCTTTTGGTTCATCAGTATGAGGGGCCCCTTTAACACTGTCATATTGTTTTCACATTGTCGTTTCATATATTGTTATTACAAAAATATCAATTTTAGCTGCTTTAAAGTCCATCATATAACAGGAACAAATGCAACAACAGAGTGATACATATGTTCACACAACTACGACTAAACCCTATCAGTGCAGCTGAGTAAGTCAAGTATATTACAGGAGCTGAGCATTAGTACACGATGGGTTTTTTTTGTATGAAAGTGAAAATGACCTTTAGTTGCATCATGAATAGTGTCATTTTAGTAAATAAAGGAGGACCAAGTATAGAACCTTGTGGTACACCGCAGCTATTTGACACAGAACCATTTGTTTGAGCCAACTCACCCATATATTTGTCCAACCGACCTACTCCTTGTTCAAATAAACAAATAATCTGAAGTCTTCTCATAATTTTAGAATAATCAGAGTATCAAATGGCTAAGATATATTAATATTAACTTAAAGTCTGATACGCCCTCTTTTTTAGCTCTGGTTTTTGTCTCTACCAGGTCCTGAGGGAAACATCTGGGTCCTTAGCTGCTAAATGCTCCACTATGTCCACTGGCTGGTCTCTGACTGTGTCCGTGTGCTGTTTGCTGCTGAGCAGGTAGTGGACAGTGGCTTTTTACAACCGTTTCTCTGAAAACAGCTGCCTGCTGCTGAAAACGACGCAATGAGGGCAGGCTGAGGGAACCAGAACAGTAAAGTTGGATCAAAACAGTAAAGCTGCTCATTTTTAAGCTTAAACAATGTGTTTAAACTCACTATAAAGTATTCAGGTGATAATGTTCTTGAATTCTTTTGGTTCATCAGTATGAGGGGCCCCTTTAACACTGTCATATTGTTTTCACATTGTCGTTTCATATATTGTTATTACAAAAATATCAATTTTAGCTGCTTTAAAGTATTGTTCCATCATATAACAGGAACAGTTGCAACAACAGAGTGTTACATATTAGTGTAGTAGTTTGTCAATTAGGATATAAAATATTAACACATTTTTTGCGTTTTAAGCTGTCATTACTCATGCCGTGAGTAAAAGCATTTCGTTACGGTCTCTCATTTTACAATGACGTAAAACCTCAGAGCTGGTCAGAAGTAAATGACTTCTCTTATTCATCGCTATGATTCCATGAAGTAAAAAAACAATGACTTTATTGTAATTACTTTTGAACACATTAGTATTAAATATATTTTGCTTCTTGTACAATGAACTTTCATGAGCAAAGAATGAAAGTTGACCTACCGGGAAAACTACATGATGCACAGTCGGATGAACCTGGGACTAATCGGAGGCCACCAGCTATTTAATGCCCCCGGGGGCCTCCTACCATGTTGATCCAATCAAGGGGGAAGAATGAAGCAGGTGTATATCGGCATATAGCTTGCATCAGCATTAAAGAAAATTGATGACAAGACAAGAACTGTCTGAATCTGTCTGACTGGTATATAGAGATGTATGGAGGTTTTGTATTCAACTACTGTTTCCAAGGTAATTCTCAAATGTTGACTCAACATGGACGAGAAGTCTTTATAGGGCTCAGAAAATCACAAATTTGAACACCTACAATTTCATTACAGCTCAATAACACTATCTCCAGATGACGATGGTGTAACATGATTGAAACCCGCAGAACAAATAGTGAATGGTTGAAAGAACAGTCAAACCTTGTGGTGAAATCGTTTTGTCAACTAGCATTTACTTACGTTTTTTCAGTATAAAATGACAGCCCAATGTTCACACAACTACGACTAAACCCTATCAGTGCAGCTGAGTAAGTCAAGTAAATTAAAGGAGCTGAGCATTAGTACACGATGGGTTTTTTTTGTATGAAAGTGAAAATGACCTTTAGTTGCATCATGAACAGAGTCATTTTAGTAAATAAAGGAGGACCAAGTATAGAACTTTGTGGTACACCGCAGCTATTTGACACAGAACCATTTGTTTGAGCCAACTCACCCATATATTTGTCCAACCGACCTACTCCTTGTTCAAATAAACAAATAATCTGAAGTCTTCTCATAATTTTAGAATAATCAGCAGTATCAAATGTGATAATATGCTGTTTCCTAGATTTTGACCACAACAGCAAGTATTTGCAGATTAATCAATGAGAACCTGCTTTCAAAAGATTAATCTGAGCCAAGCCTTACCATCACTAATCATGTGTTTCTTTATTAGTTTCATTTAACGATCATTGAAAACTGATGCATATCTATCAGTGTAGGAGGGTCGCTTTTTCAGAAAGTAAACTTCAGTTGAAATCAACCTCCCAGGCAATTAAAATGTAGTATAGTCTATATATTTTCCTGTGTGGGTGTCATAAGACTGTATTATGTGCCTGGAGTCTTGAGGTTGTGGTTGGAACTGCCTCCCAAAATAATGCCAACGGGCCACATATCCTTGCATATCAATCTTGCCGTCTTATTGGTGAAGGGGTTCTAGTGAGTTTCAGGTGAGGATAAAGTGTAGTGAAGTGTAGTTTTCTGTCTGCAAACATCTTTGTCATTTACCATGAAGAACCCACAATGCTTCAACGCACTGCTTCTCAGATGCTACAGTGTTGTGATTATGCTCACCAGTGTCCCCCTCCATTTATTTATTGTTTTATTATTAGCTTAGTGTAGCCAGTAGGGCATGCAATAAGTCAAGCTGGTAGTGAATTTAAGGGCGCCCTTTGCTGGACCACAAACTAGTAAACTAGTTCAAATGCTCTGTTGTGTTTATAGACTAAATTTTAATTAAAAAAGTCATTAGAGTTCAAATATTTACTATTTCCCACATCTGAATGAAAGTTTGAATTTCAATTAAAAAGCCATATGTCAGTGGCATCAAATATATATTATTTTCTGAGGGCTATTTTATGACGGCATCTTCAGAGTTGTCTTGTTGGATGGATGTTTATGGTTACTGTACATAGGAGATATTGTTTGAAGAACTTCTTAAAGGTCTTGTCTCGTAGCCCGTAGACAATAGGACTAACAAAGCGAGGGAGGATTTGGTTTATAGTAAAAATAAAAAATGTTATGAATCTTTCGTCTCCTGGGAACAACTTTGTGAGCAATTGATGTAACATAGGTTGCACATAGACCATCATACACAGCAGCACCTGAAAACCATGAAGGAGGATAGTGTTTCTTGCCTTTTTGGCATCTGCATGTGCAGCTTTGGCCACTAACAAAATTCTAAAGTAAGTGTAGAACAGACTGAGCCAAACCACTACCAGGAACACTATGTGGGATGCATCCCTCTTCTTTAGACTGTAGGTGCTCCTAAACACACCATCCCTATAGCAGTACACTCTTGAATGTAAGAACTACAGAGGTTCAGTGGCCAAGAGCACGAAGACATCTGGCAGGACAGAAAGTGAACTCGTTGCCCAGATTATGCCAATCACAAGATATGTTCTTCTGGCTGTACATATGTAGTTATAGCGGAGGGGAATGCAGACAGCGACGTAGCACTCTGCTGCCATGAAAGCTAGGTTCAGAGGGGTGTTATGTGTGGTGAGAATAGCTGGCAAGATGAGGAGTATGCAGATGGGGACGTAGACGGCGTTGAAGGCGTAGGAGAAGATGAAGAGAGAAATGCTGGTTGTCAGCTGGATCATGTCGTTGAACACCAAGTGGATGAGAAGGATGTAGCGAGGGCTGGCCTTGAAGATCTGAAATGTACAAGTTAGATATCAGTATGTTGCAGACCCCTAACTGCATTAAACTCATGACTATTAGTCAATTTAATCGCAGAAATGCCAACCACTTTCAGGTTCCAGTTTCCCCTGTGTGAGGATTTGTAGCTTTTCTCTGTTTTCTATCACTGTAAACTCCTCTAATTGTAAATTTGTAATGTATTGCTTCATCATAGTTTGAACAAAACAATTAATTGATACTGAAAATAATTGTTAGTTGTAGCCCTAAACCTCATACAAATGTTACAAAAAGCATGTTACTTTACCTACCCCATTTTTACTAAAAGTCATCGCTAGGTTTTATTTCATTGACCTCGGGCTTTGCTTCTGTTTTCTGTTTTGCCATCAATATGTATTTTGTACTACAGTAATGACCAAGTAAATAAGTTCTTTGCGCATTCAGCCATGGTCATGGTCATTTTGTCACTTAATCAAACAGTGTCTATACCTACAGGAACGGTACATAAACACCAGTGGACTCTATGTTGCCTCCACAGAGAGAAAGTGCTGGTTCAAAGTTAAGTGTATTACCTTTCTCGTTCTCTCCCAGGTATCTGTGTGGAATGCTCCACGTAGACATGCCAGTTACAGCTACAGAGCAGTAGGCAGGAGGAACGAGATAACAAAGCTGGGTACAGGAGCTAGAAAACACCATGTTGACTCCAAAAACGTCCTGACAGATTTTGCACCAACTTCACTTCCAACGCATTGCAAAATACATTTTAAAACCACCAGTTTGTGAGAAGCAGAAAAGGAGAGAAGCAACAGGAAAGAGGGAAGAGCCTTATTCAGCTTCATGCCCCCTCTTTATTTTTCTCAAACAACTATAAAAAGTAGAGGATTTAATAAAATACACACGTGATGCTTGTTGAACGTGTGGATCATGGTGCCGTTGATGTAGTTGATGGTGATGCCGAGGACAACAACAGTCAAATTCCAGCCAACAGCTGTGATTAACGAGTCCAGGTCACTTACACCTTCTGTCGCGTTGCTGGCCCTGGGAGGCACATTCATGTTGGCAGCCGATGAACTTGTTTAAAAAGCAGAAGGAGTATAATCTACAGCATCATAAAAAAATAAATCTAAAAGAAAACATTTTCACAAGGTCGCATACTTAAGTATTAAAGCCTTTTAAAAAAAATTTTGTATGATATTAGAAGCAGTAAAGTGAAGTAAAACAAAAACCAATACTGACCTCAGCCGATGGATTTAGATGTGGAGATTAATCTGCTTTAATATTATTGTGCTATTGCAAGAGTTTATATAAAGAAGGTACATTGATAATGTGTGTGTGCCGCTGGTCTGGAACACACCCTCATGGTAGAGCTAGACCAATAAGCGATTTATCGCACAATATTATCTTAAAACAAATACATTGGTGTCGGTGTATATGTCGGGCGATAAGTAAGATATGCCAAAATATGTTTAAGGTATTTAAAAACTGTGTCACTGTTACATAGTTTGTCCTCCAGAGAGCACTGACAGAGCATAAGTTTCAACTTTAAAATGTCCCACTCACTTCATGCCCACGGAAGATTTAAAATGCCTGAATTAAAACAAATCAAACAAAGAAATAACTTGAAACCAAGTACACTTTATGTCTTTTTTTAATGTCTTTATATGTACTGTGCCATTAACTGAGAAAAAAAACAAAAAACTTTAAGGTTAATTTGTCAACTGAATGTATTGCTCTAACAGCCAAGTCTTTCATGTATGAGTGCAGCAACAGGACCTGAGTTCTCTGTCTGAACTGGTTTACAGACGTCACACAAGCAACAACAAGAGAATCGGATAATTAATCTTTTTTCAACCAAATATGTGTAAAGCGACGGTAGACAGTACCCCGATTAGGACCAAATTGGGATATGGATTTTAACATGTCATTAACAGGGCTACAGCTAATTATTTGACCATCTTTCAATTTTCAGTGATTTAAAACAGAGAAAAATATCAAAGCCCCAGCATGAGTCATTAGTAAAAACTACACTCCTTCGCTATGATTTCATGAACTAATAAAAAACAAGGAATTATTATCTCTCGATTTTGAGGAACATTGTAGTTGCTGCCATTATGTCTTCTGCAGTGAAGTGGAAACACTGAATAAACACTAAATGTAACCTGACATGACTTGAATATGGATGTAGTGCATCTTGGATATTGGAATTACACGAATGGGGGACAGTTGTGTGTTTGAACGTCACTGCCTGAATCAGAAATAACTTTCCCTTTGTTGAGAAACCTTCAGAGTAAATTTTTTTAAATGGTTGCTTAAAGTATGGGGACTTCACACGACAGGTATTGATGATGCCATGGGTGATGGGACTAATGGATCATTGCAGGACCTTTACAATAACACAGTAAGCTCAGGAGTCTGTATATTTCTCAGAACAGTTGCGGCAGATCATCCAAAGTTTCATTCGAATACAGTACATGAACACTTGCAACATAAACTCAAGGTAGGTTATAAAATGTGAGCCTATGTGCCTCGAATGTTTCTCCGATGTGTTGCGCTGACTGTGTCACGAGTGAAGCAGCGAGACTTCAAGTGTCACATGTTTCGTTTCATAAGTGAGATCCACATGCATCGGGTGACAACAACAGTACGTCATTTACAGTACTAGAATTTGAGATTTTTTAATTTTTTACCTCCGCCAAGGAGGTTACGTTTTCACCTGTGTCTGGTTTGTTTGTTTGTCACCAGGATTAAGCAAAAAATACTGAACCGATTTGCACTGAACTTTGTGGGGTGATGGGACATGGGCCAGGGAAGAACCCATTAAATTATCGGGCAGATCCAGATCATCAACTACAAATTTGAAATTTTTTTTCTCTGAAGTGTGGTGGATGTTGTTTGACAGTGGCCTTGGGGGAGGTCTGTGCTTCTAGTTGGTTTGTTATTTGTCAGCAGGTTTACGCAAAAAGTATAGAACCGATTTGCACTGAACTTTGTGGGGTGATGGGACATAGGCCAGGTAACAACCCATTAAATTTTGGTGCCAATCTGGTTAAAGGGCAGATCCAGTAATTTTTTTATCACTTTCCTTAACATTGAGAGGTAGCGCATTTTTCGCCCTGGCGGAGGTATGTGCTCTGAGTGCCAGTCTAGTGTTAAAATGTCATTGGTTAAAAAATTAGATTACTTCATTACTATAATTTCATAAACTAAACTTGACCAATTTGAGTTATTAAATTTTGACCAGACTTGTAGTTTCTATAATTTGTCTCTTTGACAACAGTATTTTGGAAACACTGACTAATTTGACATACTGCTTCTGAATGCACATGCACCATGCAAATTACGCACATTTATGTGTTTGGATTTACACAAATGTATAACAATTGTGGAAAAACCTGTAGTGGAAGTTCTATCCGTTTTGAAAGACCTAATTAGAGTCTATGAATGGTTGCTTAGGATGTGCTGACCTTACACACCAGATACCTTTTCAGATACCTCCTGAACATTTTGTCTCGTATGCCGTATATGATTGGACTAATGGATCGTGGCAGGACCTGTACAATAATGTAGGTAGCAAAGAGGGAGTCTGTGTAATTCTTAGGGAACCATTGCTGCAGAACACTTAATAACGGAGGGGCTGCATATGTTGCCATACAAAGCAGCAGCTGAAACCCATGGAGGAGAATTGTGTTTCTGGCTTTCTTAGCATCTTTGATAGCAGTTTTTGCAGTGAACAGAATTCTTAAGTAAGTATAAAAGATAACGAGCCAAACTATAACTAGAAACACTGTATATGTTATATCCCTCTTCTTGATAATGTGGGGATTTGGGAAGACAGTCTGCCTGAGACAGAACACTCGGGAATGGAAGAAGTCCAGTGGCTCCGTGGCCAAGGTGATGAAGAGATCAGGAAGAACAGACAACATGCTTGTTGCCCAGATCAAACCAATCAGCAGTAAAGTCCTCTTGACGGTGCAGATCTGCATGTGGCGAAGGGGGACGCAGACGGCGATGTAGCACTCCACCGCCATGCAGGCCAGGTTCAGAGGGGTGTTTTCAGTGGTGAACAGAGCAAGCATGATGAAGGTGCAGCAGACGGAGACATTGAGTTTGTAGATGGTGTAGCTGATGACAAACAGGATGACGGTCAGCGTCACTTGAATCATGTCGTTGACCACCAGGTGAAAAAACAGAATATACCGAGGATTCGTGTAGAAGACCTGGAGGGAATAAGATGTATTCTTGAATACATTTTTATGAAGTAAAATTGAAATGAAATAAAACTGCAGCCCTACCTGAATATTTTCTAATTGGGTTTGTTGAGATTCATCCTTGAATTTGAGTGTTTTTGTGTCACTGAAAAGTAATACGAAGTCTCCTGGATGAAGTAACAACCCTAAAAGTTTAGGTCAAGTTATAAAAAGAAGGTGTCTGTGACCCAGAATCATTGAACAGCCTGGTAGCAGTGCAGAGATATTCCCTCCTGAAGTTTCTGAGCGAGCCTCGCCCTTCTAAACCAATCAGAGACGGCAGGAGTCAGGGGTGGAAGCTCAGTCAATAAGTAACCGTGCTTGTAGTCTGAATTTGGACTGATGATTTAACTGGGAGAGTTTCATGTCAAACCGAGGCATAGAAGTGCTGTGAGTCACGTGATGTTGTCTGTTCATTGTCTAATGAATGGGACTTTTACTTCCAGAACAAAGGGGCGCCAACCTGATTGACAACATGTCAAAGAAGTCGTTGGTATGGCTGCATTTTCTTAAAACAGGTGACCAAAAGGTCGGGACAGATACTGTAAAAAAGGTAGTCTCACGTTTCAGCGTCAGGAGGCTCCGTCAGCTTTCGTGTTTAGCGCTTGAGGCTTTGAGTGTATGCTCCCCAGTGGTTCCTGTGCTGGGATCACCAGTTGATACGGCTCTGTTTTCAGAAATCGTATGAAAATGGGCAGGTGCACGCTGGTCGGCTCTGAGTCTGTTGTTGTCATTTTAAAAATGATTCAATTAGCTGTAAATACTAGCTTCTTATGTTAATTTCTAATTCATTTAGTCTAGAAAGGCTACCAGGTAGAGTGCACTCAGTGCACTTTGGCCGATTAAGTGAATCTAGAGATAAACTTTCATTCACATCATGAATTGAATAGGTACGAGCCAGGACCAGTAGCTTGTTTAAAAATAAAAATTTAGTAGCTATACCTGTTTTTCCAGGGTGCCACATGCAGTTCACATTTCAACAATATTGTATAGATTGGACTTGGCTACGCGGCTAGATACTGAGTATTAATGGACTTAGATTGGGGCCCAAACAACTTGAGCGGGACATCACTAATTTAAATGTATTTCTAGCATATTTCCTTTAGAAAACGTACGATTTGTGTTTGCACGTAGTGAAAGGAATGTCGTACCTGGTGCTTGCAGAAGGTGTGAATGAGGCCTGCATTGATGTAGTTGATGGAGATGCTGAGAACCACAACAATCACATTCTTGGTCACAGCTTTAGTGAGGGAGTCTCGATACTCTATAACCACGGTCACATTGGCAGATGAAACGTTCATCTCCTGAAAGCTGAAGTTCCGACAAATGAGAAAAACATGATAGTAAATTGCGATATTAATCGTGGAATACAAGAGCGTACAAGGTGTTATTGACTCACATATAATGTAAGTATATACATAAGTCTGCAACACAGGCAGTTCTCAAGTTTAGGACCAGAAATTCCCAGAAAAAAAACGTATCTTTCAGCCAATATTATAATAAAAAACAACACGTTTGTTAAACTGAGGAAAAAGCTTTGGGTTGGATGTCCGCACACATTGAAAAAGTGTTAAATGTTAAAATATGTTTTAAAACGCAAAGATTATTTTTCCCAACACATCGTTAAATCATTATTACATCCCATCAGAGAACCACCTCCCTTCACATCCTGATGTGAGGCAGAGAGCCCCAACAGTGAGTCACAGATGAACACTGTTTAAATTTGATCACGACAGTCTCTGCAATTTTCAATAACAGCATTTCTACCTGTGTTCATAATAGAAAAAAAAAAGTTCATATTCAAATTCAACACCAACCTCAATTGTTTCAAAACTACCAAATGATCTGAAGCAGCTGTTGGACATTGTCTTTGTGAGTTACAAGTTGCGAACATTAGCTTCTTTCCAATGGTAAGAAAAATAAATATTCACCTCAGGCTCTTGATCCGAGGATCGAGTTGAAAGATAAAAATCAGTGTATTGTTATTTGAAGTTGCAGTGAATGCATTCAAAATCTTGCAGGTAATACCCAGGATCCGAAGACCATGAGGTGAACTCATTTAATAATTTTTACTGTGTGTGTCCTTGACACTATCTCGTAAAAAAACAACAAGCTGATTGAGGATGAATAATTATAGCATATATATCTACATTTGGTAAGAAGTTAATCATTTGATCAGATAATCAGGCTTTCGGATCCAACATTCAACATTCAAGGCCCTTTAAAAAGCATGTTTGCTTTCAGTCCTTTTTCTAGCTCTAGTGTCTTTTTTGTGAAATTGTTAATATTTGAGGTTTTGACCAAACTTATTTCTTCATCCAGCAGACTCAAATTGGTTTCCCGGGAATCTGGATGAATTTAAAGTATAAAAAGTCCTGCAAGAGAAAACAGAATACAGTACCAAGTGCAGGACAGTTCAAAGCTATCAAAGGTGAATAACCCGATGAACAGGTCATGTCATCATTGTTTCACTGCTTCGTTCATTTCTCCTGTCACATTGCTGCACAGTTCTTACCTCAGTGTTCACATCACCACACCAGCTCAGACTTTATATGTGGTTGGGTTGAAAGTCATCCATGGATTTGGGGGTTTGGGTAGGCATGTTGAGATGTTGCTGGTGTGTGTGTGTGTGTGTGTGTGTGTGTGTGTGTGTGTGTGTGTGTGTGTGTGTGTGTGTGTGTGTGTGTGTGTGTGTGTGTGTGTGTGTGTGTGTGTGTGTGTGTGTGTGTGTGTGTGTGTGTGTGTGTTTGTGTCTGTGTGCGCATGTGTACGTGTATGCGTGTTTGTGTGTGTGTGTGTTTACTCTTTTTTTCGTTATCTCTTTGGGACCTTTTCCAACAAAACAAACGGCCTTTGATTTCTGCAGATTTAAAAAAAAAAAAAGAATCACCAATACTGAGGCCATTTTCATTTTACTTTCTATTTTAAAAAAAAGAGCTTATATCAGGACAGTATTCAAATTTAAATATCCAGTAAGCAGTTTCTTTGTTGAGTTTAGGTCGCATATTGTCTGCCAGTTTGAAAAAAATAAATGATTAAATAAAGAAAAAAATGAAAATCATTCACCTTCATTACCACCATGGCAGTGTTATCCCTTTGAAGTTTCCATTTCAGTTTTAATTATTTTTTAAGATTTCCAGACATGAAAGTTGTATTTTGAAATTAAAATTCTGTCACACATCATGGGCAAACGAATGGAAAACGACATTTTAATTTGATTAAATAATTGAATTTTAACATTGATGGCCCTGGGCTTCCATACAGTATTTATTATGTTTTACTTTTCCACATGTACAAGCAGCATGACAGACGCAGCATATGGTCTTTTTGATAAACAGTTGGTGCTGTTTAATTCTCCGGTTGGTTGGTCTGTGGGAAATTATAATAGACATATTTCACTATTCACTATAAGGTAAGATAATATCATCAAGTAATTGGCAGATTAATCGACAATGAAAATAGTCGTTAGTTGCAGTCCTAATTTAAATTTTTCGTGTTTTAGTTTTGAACAAACTTCTAATTTCATTGAACAGATTTAAAACAGATCCTTGGGGAAAAATTAATCACACAGTGAACGATGATAATACACAAGTGAAAAATCCACAACAAACAGGCCTGTGTAAGTAAAAATATGACTCAAATCAGAATCTGTATTATTAACGTTAGCTACCTTGCCCCGACTTGACCACAACATTAGTTAAGCTTTTTCGCTGTTACTTCATAGATAAAACAAAAATGAAAATATTCAGCTTCGGTAACTCAGCTTTGGCCAAACTTGTAGTTTCTACCACCACAGCGTAAAGGTTTTGAGGATCTGACTCCAGTTTTTGAAAAACCTCCATGGAACGATGCTTACCATGGGCGCACTGTACACACCAGATACCTTTTCAGATACCTCCTGAACGTTTTGTCTCGTATGCCGTATATGATTGGACTAATGGATCGTGGCAGGACCTGTACAATAATGTAGGTAGCAAAGAGGGAGTCTGTGTAATTCTTAGGGAACCATTGCTTCAGAGCATATTTTAACAGGGGTTCTGCATATGTTGCCATACAAAGCAGCAGCTGAAACCCATGGAGAAGAATTGTGTTTCTGGCTTTCTTAGCATCTCTGCTAGCAGTTTTCGCAGTGAACAAGATTTTGAAATAAGTGTAAAAGATAACGAGCCAAACTATAACTAGATAGATAATATATGTTATATGCCTCTTCTTGATAATGTGGGGATTTCGAAAGGCAGTTTCCCTGAGACAGAACACTCGGGAGTGGAAGAAGTCCAGTGGCTCCGTGGCCAAGGTGATGAAGAGATCAGGAAGAACAGACAACATGCTTGTTGCCCAGATCAAACCAATCAGCAGTAACGTCCTCTTGACGGTGCAGATCTGCATGTGGCGAAGGGGGACGCAGACGGCGATGTAGCACTCCACCGCCATGCAGGCCAGGTTCAGAGGGGTGTTTTCAGTGGTGAACAGAGCAAGCAGGACGAAGGTGCAGCAGATGGAGACATTGAGTTTGTAGATGGTGTAGCTGATGACAAACAGGATGACGGTCAGCGTCACTTGAATCATGTCGTTGACCACCAGGTGAAAAAACAGAATATACCGAGGATTCGTGTAGAAGACCTGGAGGGAATAAGATGTATTCTTGAATACATTTTTATGAAGTAAAATTGAAATGAAATAAAACTGCAGCCCTACCTGAATATTTTCGAATTGGGTTTGTTGAGATTCATCCTTGAATTTGAGTGTTTTTGTGTCACTGAAAAGTAATACGAAGTCTCCTGGATGAAGTAACAACCCTAAAAGTTTAGGTCAAGTTATAAAAAGAAGGTGTCTGTGACCCAGAATCATTGAACAGCCTGGTAGCAGTGCAGAGATATTCCCTCCTGAAGTTTCTGAGCGAGCCTCGCCCTTATAAACCAATCAGAGACGGCAGGAGTCAGGGGTGGAAGCTCACGGCTGTCAGTCAATAAGTAACCTGAATTGGAGTCTGAATCTGACTGAGTTCTTGTCTGGGAGTTATGTCAAACCGAGTGATAGAAGTGTTGTGAGTCATGTCATGTTCTCATGAATGAATGGAATTTTGCTTCCATAACAGAACAGAATGCGCCAACCTGATTGACAACAATGTCAAAGAAGCTGGTGGTGTTTGCATTTTCTAAAAAAAAGGACCAAAAAAAGGGGACAGATACAAAAAAAAAAGGTAGTCTCATTTTTCAGCCAGGCAGCTCAGGCAAGGGAGCGGAGGGAGGCGTAGCTAGCTTTTGTTGTTTGCTTGGCTTTGAGTGTATGCTCCAGTGGTTCCTCTGCTGCACTGATCAGTAGATTAATC